>NC_041380.1:0-974 GCF_002162155.2 Triticum dicoccoides
CGACACGTAAGCGCACCTTGGGGTTTGTCAATCATGGGACTCACTCGGGGACCCCAAAACAGTGAGTAATAGTACATGAAACGGGCCAGAATCGGCCAAAACTGCGAGTGTCGATTACCGACACGTAAGCGCACCTTGGGGTTTCTCAATCGTGGAAATCACTCTGGGACCCCGAAACGGTGAGTAATAGTCCACAAAACGGGCCAGCATCGGCCAAAACTGCGAGTGTTGATTACCAACACGTAAGCGCACCTTGGGGTTTGCCAATCATGGGACTCACTCCGAGACCCCAAAATAGTGAGTAATAGTCCACCAAACGGGCCAGAATCAGCCGAAACTGTGAGTGTTGATGACCGACATGTAAGGGCACCTTGGGGTTCGTCAATCGTGGGACTCACTCCGTGACCCCAAAACAGTGAGTAATAGTCCACGAAACGGGCCAGCATCGGCCAAAACTATGAGTGTTGATGACCGACACATAAGCGCACCTTGGGGTTTGTCAATCGTGGGACTCACTCCGGGACCCCAAAACAGTGAGTAATAGTCCACAAAACGGGCCAGAATCGGCCAAAACTGTGAGTGTTGATGACCGACACGTAAGAACATCTTGGGGTTCGGCAATCGTGGAAATTACTCCAGGACCCCAAAACAGTGAGTAATAGTCCACGAAACGGGCCAGAATCAGCCAAAACCGTGAGTGTTGACGATCGACACGTAAGCACACCTTGGGGTTCGTCAATCGTGGAAATCACTCCGGGACCCCAAAACAGTGAGTAATAGTCAATGAAACGGGCCAGCATCGGCCAAAACTACGAGTGTTGATGACCGGCACGTAAGTGCACCTTGGGGTTTGTCAATTGTGGGACTCACTCGGGGACCCCAAAACAGTGAGTTATAGTCCACGAAACGGGCCAGAATCGGCCAAAACTGCGAGTGTTGATTACCGACACATAAGCGCACCTTGGGGTTCGTCA
>NC_041380.1:992-1985 GCF_002162155.2 Triticum dicoccoides
AATCGTGGAAATCACTCTGGGACCCCAAAACAGTGAGTAATAGTCCACGAAACGGGCCAGCATCGGCCAAAACTGCGAGTGTTGATTACCGACATGTAAGCGCACCTTGGGGTTCGTCAATCATGGGACTCACTCCGGGACCCCAAAATAGTGAGTAATAGTCCACCAAACGGGCCAGAATCAGCCAAAACTGTGAGAGTTGATGACCGACATGTAAGCACACCTTGGGGTTCGTCAATCGTGGGACTCACTCTGGGACCCCAAAACAGTGAGTAATAGTCCACGAAACGGGCCAGAATCGGCCAAAACTGTGAGTGTTGATGACCGACACGTAAGCGCACCTTGGGGTTTGTCAATCGTGGGACTCACTCCGGGACCCCAAAACAGTGAGTGTCCACAAAACGGGCCAGCATTGGCCAAAACTGTGATTTTTGATGACCGACGCGTAAGCGCACCTTGGGGTTCGTCAATCGTGGAAATCACTCCTGGTCCCTAAAACAATGAGTAATAGTCAACGAAACGGGCCAGAATCGGGCAAAACTACGAGAGTTGATGACCGAAATGTAAGCACACCTTGGGGTTCGTCAAGCATGGAAATCACTCTGGGACCCCAAAACAGTGAGTAATAGTCCACGAAACGGGCCAGAATCGGCCAAAACTGCGAGTGTTGATTACCGACACGTAAGCGCACCTTGGGGTTTGTCAATCGTGGAAATCACTCTGCGACCCCAAAACAGTGAGTAATAGTCCACGAAACGGGCCAGCATCGGCCAAAACTGCGAGTGTTGATTACCGACACGTAAGCGCACCTTGGGGTTTGTCAATCATGGGACTCACTCCGGGACCCAAAAATAGTGAGTAATAGTCCACCAAACGGGCCAGAATCAGCCAAAACTGCGAGTGTTGATGATCGACACGTAAGCGCACCTTGGGGTTCGTCAATCGTGGAAATCGCTCCTGGTTCCCAAAACAATGAGTAATAGTCAAAGAAAC
>NC_041380.1:2853-4279 GCF_002162155.2 Triticum dicoccoides
GAAACGGGCCAGAATCGGGCAAAACTACGAGAGTTGATGACCGAAACGTAAGCACACCTTGGGGTTCGTCAAGCATGGAAATCACTCTGGGACCCCAAAACAGTGAGTAATAGTCCACGAAACGGGCCAGAATCGGCCAAAACTGTGATGTTGATGACCGACACGTAAGCACATCTTGGGGTTCAGCAATCGTGGAAATTACTCCGGGACCCCAAAACAGTGAGTAATAGTCCACGAAACGGGCCAGAATCAGCCAAAACCGCGAGTGTTGATAATCGACACGTATGCGCACCTTACGGTTCGTCAATCGTGGAAATTACTCTGGGACCCCAAAACAGTGAGTTATAGTCCACGAAACGGGCCAGAATCAGCCAAAACTGTGAGTGTTGATGATTGACACGTAAGCGCACCTTGGGGTTCGTCAATCGTGGAAATCACTCCGGGACCCCAAAACAGTGAGTAATAGTCCACGAAACGGGCCAGCATCGGCCAAAACTACGAGTGTTGATGACCGGCACGTAAGTGCAACTTGGGGTTTGTCAATTGTGGGACTCACTCGGGGACCCCAAAAGAGTGAGTAATAGTCCACGAAACGGGCCAGAATCTGCCAAAACTGCGAATGTTGATTACCGACACATAAGCGCACCTTGGGGTTCGTCAATCGTGGAAATCACTCTGGGACCCCAAAACAGTGAGTAATAGTCCACGAAACGGGCCAGCATCGGCCAAAACGGCGAGTGTTGATTACCGACATGTAAGCGCACCTTGGGGTTCGTCAATCATGGGAATCACTCCGGGACCCCAAAATAGTGAGTAATAGTCCACCAAACGGGCCAGAATCAGCCAAAACTGTGAGAGTTGATGACCGACATGTAAGCACACCTTAGGGTTCGTCAATCGTGGGACTCACTCTGGGACCCCAAAACAGTGAGTAATAGTCCACGAAACGGGCCAGAATCGGCCAAAACTGTGAGTGTTGATGACCGACACGTAAGTGCACCTTGGGGTTTGTCAATCGTGGGACTCACTCCGGGACCCCAAAACAGTGAGTAATAGTCCACAAAACGGGCCAGCATCGGCCAAAACTGTGATTTTTGATGACCAACACGTAAGCGCACCTTGGGGTTCGTCAATCGTGGAAATCACTCCTCGTCCCTAAAACAATGAGTAATAGTCAACGAAACGGGCCAGAATCGGGCAAAACTACGAGAGTTGATGACCGAAACGTAAGCACACCTTGGGGTTCGCAAGCATGGAAATCACTCTGGGACCCCAAAACAGTGAGTAATAGTCCACGAAACGGGCCAGAATCGGCCAAAACTGCGAGTGTTGATGACCGACACGTAAGAGCACCTTGGGGTTTGTCAATCGTGGGACTCACTCCGGGACCCCAAAACAGTGAGTAATAGTCCACGAAACGGGCCAG
>NC_041380.1:6972-7612 GCF_002162155.2 Triticum dicoccoides
GAAACGGGCCAGAATCGGGCAAAACTACGAGAGTTGATGACCGAAACGTAAGCACACCTTGGGGTTCGTCAAGCATGGAAATCACTCTGGGACCCCAAAACAGTGAGTAATAGTCCACGAAACGGGCCAGAATCGGCCAAAACTGTGATGTTGATGACCGACACGTAAGCACATCTTGGGGTTCAGCAATCGTGGAAATTACTCCGGGACCCCAAAACAGTGAGTAATAGTCCACGAAACGGGCCAGAATCAGCCAAAACCGCGAGTGTTGATAATCGACACGTATGCGCACCTTACGGTTCGTCAATCGTGGAAATTACTCTGGGACCCCAAAACAGTGAGTTATAGTCCACGAAACGGGCCAGAATCAGCCAAAACTGTGAGTGTTGATGATTGACACGTAAGCGCACCTTGGGGTTCGTCAATCGTGGAAATCACTCCGGGACCCCAAAACAGTGAGTAATAGTCCACGAAACGGGCCAGCATCGGCCAAAACTACGAGTGTTGATGACCGGCACGTAAGTGCAACTTGGGGTTTGTCAATTGTGGGACTCACTCGGGGACCCCAAAAGAGTGAGTAATAGTCCACGAAACGGGCCAGAATCTGCCAAAACTGCGAATGTTGATTACCGACACATAA
>NC_041380.1:9027-38135 GCF_002162155.2 Triticum dicoccoides
GACCGACACGTAAGCGCACCTTGGGGTTTGTCAATCGTGGAAATCACTCTGGGACCCCAAAACAGTGAGTAATAGTCCACGAAACGGGCCAGAATCGGGCGAAACTACGAGTGTTGATGACCGACATGTAAGCGCACCTTGGGGTTCATCAATCATGGAAACCACTCCGGGACCACAAAATAGTAAGTAATAGTCCACGAAACGAGCCAGAATCGGCCAAAACGGTGAGTGTTGATGACCGGCACGTAAGTGCACCTCGGGGTTCGTCAATCATGGGACTCACTCCGGGACCCCAAAATAGTGAGTAATAGTCCATCAAACGGGCCAGAATCGGCCAAAACTGCGAGTGTTGATGACCGGCACGTAAGTGCACCTTGGGGTTCGTCAATCGTGGGACTCACGCGGGGACCCCAAAACAGTGAGTAATAGTCCACGAAACGGGCCAGAATCGGCCAAAACTGCGAGTGTTGATTACCGACACGTAAGCGCACCTTGGGGTTCGTCAATCGTGGAAATCACTCTGGCGCACTTTGATGTTGCCATCATCCACAACTTCATCGATGAATGGTTTGCCTCACCAGACATCAGCTTCGAAGATCTGCAGCTGCCCGTTGGCCTCAGTGTCGCCTTCCAAGGCGCAATTGCTTCAGAATTGGCCATTGCTCAGCGCATTGTTGAGCTGAAGCAGAAAATTGATCATGAAAAGGCTCAATTCAAGAAGCACATGGCCAGGCTCAGCGTGCAGGAAGTGAAGATCTTCAAAACCATGCTGCATGAGCTCAAGGAAAATTTTCTGAAGAAGCGTGCTGAAGCTCAGGGCTCACGTGAGCGGATGAAGTCTCTTGCAGAACGATGTGTGCAGGCCTACAATGAGGCCGAGAAGCGCAAGGCACTTGGGCGTCCTGGCATCGACCCCAAGATGGCTGCGAAGAAGAAGCAGCAGCCTGCTGTGAATGAACCAGAGGCACCAAGGCAAGAAGCTGTTCCGATTGTCTTCCCCACCGCCACGACTGGCTTGAAGCCAAAGAGCCGGTCAACCGCTTCTGAGCTCAAGAAGACACGGAATGCAGAGGCTGAAGCTAGAAAGAGGAAACACTCTACAGCCTCTCCTTCTGACCCAACCAAGAAGAAGCGCGAGATCAAGAAAGCTCGGGTTGCTCCCATAGAGCCCTTGATGGTTGAACCCCTCTCTGTCATTCACCCCAATGTAGAAAGACGACTGACAGTTCATGAGCCTGCTCCCACAGAGGCTCCTGAAGCTGAAGATATTCCAGCAGCCGACCCCACAGCTGCTGAAGACATTGGTCACCAAGACAATGTACAAGATGATGCATCCCTTCCTCAGCTTGAAACAAGCGAACTCATCAGTATTGGTCATCCTCTGACGCCAATGGCACAAGATGAGTCATGGGCGGATCGCCCTCAGGAGGAAGAAGACTTTGAGGCCCAGCCCACTCCGACCCCACAAGCGTCATCTGCGTTCCGTAGGCTTCGCAAAGGTCCACGGCCTCAAGTCCATACTGAAGAAATTCCGGCTGCATCAGCCGAAGACAATGAAGAAGCACCAACAGAACCCACTCCCCCGCTCCATCAAGATGCAGTTCTCCAGGAGAACGTGCATGAGGTTGTCCCTCCAACTACACAAGCAGAAGAAGAAGAAGAAGAAAATGTTGAGGCTGCCACCACAAACTCTGAAGCCAATGTGGAGCCCGCCCCACCAAATGCTTCAGCAGACAGCGAAGCTACTAAGCCAGACACTTCTGTTCCTGAGTCTGCTGCAGGTCCTCAATTCGATTATCATATTGAGCATAGGCCTCATATCCAAAAGCCAGTCCCAAGGCTTCCAAGGTTCTCAGGTCCTGTATCAGCACCTGGCTCCTTCGACATAAATAGCTTCAAGGCAGACAATACATTTTTCAATAGCTCCAAGAACCCCTATTCTAGGGAAAGGATTGTATCAGATAGGTTCTGGAGCTATCCTCAGCGCAGCTACTACTCAAGCATCCTATACAACCAAGGTCGCATATTCCCGCACAAGCGCCTTGAGGTTGAAGCCATTGCTGGTCTGCCATGTCTTGAGGAAGCCTTGGATTGCTTCAAGCAAGTGGGTCTGCTGCCGTTTGTGACTGATGAAGAGCACTGGAATGAAGAGCTTCTGCTTCAGTTCTATGCCACCCTCCATATAAAAGGATAAAACAGAGATCCGAAGACTTGGGTCCTGGAGTGGATGACCGGCAATGTCCATCATGAAGCCAATGCATTTGATATCATTGAGCTCACCGTCCTGCCCACTCCTGGCGAATTCTTCGAGGAAGGCTGTCAACTACATTCTGAAGCTATTGAGAGCATATTCCAGAGGCCTGAACCAAATATGAGTCAGATGCTCTCAATGATGAAGCCATTGCCTCAGGATGCACCCTATCCAACTGAGTTCTTCATTGAAGACTTTGAGTATCTGCCCAGGACCATATATCACATCAGCCGGCGGACTCTCTGGCCCATTAAGGGACACTCACCACATGCCAAGATTGAGGGTGCAATGAAGACTCTCATATTCTATATCCTGCATGGCAAGTTCTTCAAAGCACAGGATCTCTTCATACGCCAACTTGCAGCGTCAGGCTCAGAATTATTTGGTTTGAAGTTCTATGCTCCTTGGGTGATGAGGCTGATCAAACTGCACTCTGCAATCTCGTATCAGCCCTCTGCCTGAAACCATCGGATCTTCTTGCCAGATGTGGATACCTCTGCTGAAGCAATATATCCTAAGCCTGCCAAGCAACTGATAAGTCTTCAGAATGCAGAACACCAGAGCTTCATGCAAAATATTGAAGGTGTTGAAGCCATATCCAGGGTATATCCGTTGGCTGGCACTACACGTGCACCAGCATCTACTGAAGCCACAGACAGCACAAATGCTCCAAGACCCAAGAAGCATGCTCGTGTCTTCAATGACCGAGAGCTTCTTGTGGCCCTTCACCAAAAGCAAGATAGGCATCACGATTGGCTAAAGCGTCAGATGAAGAGCCTCTTGGTGGATGTCAATCGTCTTTGAAACCTAGCCACCAAGAATGCTTTCGTTACACATGAAATGTGCCGTCGTACATGGAAAGGGCTCTCAATGATATGCACTGAAGCTGAACTTGAAGAGGATGGCTTCACAGAGCGCTTCAAGTTTGACACCACACCTCCCAGAAGGGCTGTGATGCACAACACACCATCACTTGAAGACTCTGAGTTTTCTTCATCTGCTGTCACAGTCACTGCAAGAATCATTGATGAAGACGATGATGCTACATCACCGCCACCTGCTTCAGCACCTCCAAGCTCCTCTGCACCGCCAAACACCTCCAACGACCCTGCTGCTCCTGGAAACGAGTAGACACTCTGTGTCTTCGAATCTTTTTGGTCATTACTGACAAAAGGGGGAGAAGCATATGCTGTTTATAGTCTTCAAGCGGGTCAATATGGGCGGGTGCCTTATGTTTTGTTATATTTTGCTTCATGTTTACAACTCTTGTTTTTGCTTCATTTGGTTCTTTGAGTTGTAAACACTAAAACTCGATGGTCGTCTGCCACTCTGTTTGCGAAGATAAATTCCGCATGTGCGACGATAAATTCCGCACTTATCTCATTCTGCAGACGTCCATTTTCCATTATGCATGTCATTATCTTCATATACTTTCACATGCATAGTGGATTGTCATCATAAGCTAAAGTGGATCTCCACAAGTACAACCTGCCATGTGCATTTGCATTCCAAAAGCAAATCAACTTATATGCACATCTTCAGGGGGAGCCCTTGCAACTTATGAAGACAATTCCCTATCCTTTACAAATTTCACACATTATATTCCCCGTTGAAAACTTCAACTAGTTTGTCATCAATCACCAAAAAGGGGGAGATTGTAAGTGCATCTAGTGCCACCCCTAGTTGGTTTTGGAGTATTGACGACAAACCTAGTTGAGGGACTAATGTGTTTGTGAGTATTGCAGGAAAACACAGGTAGAAGTCCCTCATTGATTCGGTTTTACTACCAGAGATGACCCCTAAAATTTTATGAAGACATTGAAGACATAGGTGGTACATGAAGATATTCACTTTGAAGACTATGACAAAACAAGACACGTTATGAAGCATATGGAGCTCGAAGACTTAGATCTTTCGTAGTTCTTTTTCTTTTTGTGTTGAGTCATAGGAACCACCGTACTGTTAAGTGGGATCCAGGAGAACCAGTCAGAATGACTGAAGTGATGCCTAAATCAAAAACCTATGTCTTCGAGTGAAGACAATGAGAGCGAATCTTGTCCAGAGCCAGACAAGTCAGCTTTGCTTGTAGCCCAAGTAAAGTTGCCATGAGAGTTCGAAATCTGACCGTTGAGACACGTGTCAGTTCCTTAGTGACCCAGGGTCATTTCGGACAAATCAGGTCGGGTTGCCAAGTGGCTATAAATAGCCCACCCCCACAACCATAAACGGTTGGCTGCTCAGATTTTAGTGCACGGCTTTTGTCGTTTGAGAGCAACCCACCTCGAAGCCTTTGAGAGAAAATTTCTAGTGAGGAGAAAAGCCCTAACCACCCAGAGCCAGAGCAAATTGGGCATCACTTAAGTCTTCTTGTCTGTGTGATCTGAAGACTTATTACACTTGAGGACTGTGAATCCCCCAGACGGTTAGGCATCGCGTTCAGAGCATCCAAGAGACATTGTGGATTGCCATTGAACGAAGTTTGTGAAGGTTTGGGAGTCTACCTTGAAGACTTACCAGAGTGATTGGGCGAGGACTAAGTGACCTTAGCTCAAGGAGAATACGGTGAGGACTTGGTGTCCTGAACTGTGTGTTCAGGACTGGGTGTCCGGGACTATGTGTCCTAAGGTTTAAATACCTAGCCGCTCCAACTAGACGTACAGTTGTCACAGCAACTGGAACTGGTCCAACATATCATTGTCTTCAACGAGTCACTGGTTTCATCTTCACTTCCTTTTCTTACTGTTACTCATTGTGAAGCCATTGCATGCTTGCTTTATCTTTTGTCTTCACAACGTGAATGTATGATCTGTTTGGCTTCATAACTTCTTCCTACCTGATCCTTATTACACTGAAGCTGTTTGTCATTGTGCTTTCACTCTACTGAATACATGACCATGGCTGGCCTAGTGTAATCTAACTTCCGCTGCATAGTAATAGGCATAATCTTCGCTGGTTGTCTTCATAACTCTCACGTTTTGAAGACTTTCATAAAAATCGCCTATTCACCCCCCCCCCTCTAGTCGATATAACGCACTTTCAAGTTCTTTTTGCATAAGAGCAAAAAAAATATAATGTTTTATTTCTGCAAACAAACGAAACCAATAGCCTGACATTTTCCTTTTAGGACCAACAATTGTCAGCCCTTATGAAGCAAAAGGAACTTTAAATTTTAGTCCTACTTGACCTCAGCCTAACAGTACGGAGAATGACCTTGAGTAGGTAATAATTGATGTAGAGAAAATGCATGGTATTTATTTATTTATTTATTTTTGTGGGATAATTCATGGTATTTAAGGTAACCTTATCTTGAACCTGATGAATCATGTACTTATATCTGATCTATTTTACACGAAAGGCAATATATTAGGTCTTGTGTGCTTCTCCCCATGGTACTATTTATTAGGCTCAATTACAGTGCATAGGCTCCATTATAGTGTGTATACTAATTTTGTAAAACAGTAGACAAAAGGAAGTAGATGTAGCATGCATACATGATTCTGGAAACACGCAGGCGAATATCTCGAGTAGCACTACTCTTAATCAAATAATCAAATTGGCATATATTTAATATGCCCATTGTTACTCTGAAACTATTTCCTACAGTCTTGAAAAGATTTGACATTTTCGTTTGCCTGAGGTCAAAGATGAATCAGTGAACATGTACTAATCCCCCCCCCCAAAAGCAAATCACTACTGCAATTTCTTACACAATGCGTTGAAAGGAGGCATACATTCACACCAATGCAACGTGAAGGCTAGCTGCAGCTTTGGCGAGAAGGTCAAAACCTGTTAGATGCAACCATGTGAAGCATGGACAGAACTGCCACCGCATAAACAGCCCAAAATATCAATCTAGCGTTTGTGTCTATGTGCGCCGTCTTGGTCGCTCATGCTGCTGGCTCGACCCAGCACGCTGCCACCATGTGAGTATCGACATGCTACAACTAAACTTGTACAAATGCCATTAATCGACTCGAACCATGATGTGAACTGTACATGTTTCAGGAATATTGAATTTAGAACTACATAGTGTTATGTATTGTCTTTGCTGTACAGTTCTATACTGAAGATTTGTAGTAAAACAACTCCATGGAAGAACTGAAGTTAGTCCATCCAAATTTATTTCAGTATGCTATGCACTCACAGAATATCTTTTATGAAGTTTGCATGTAACATCAACGTTTAGGACAGGGTATTAGAGATAATTACATGAGTACATATCGTCCCGGGCTATGAATTGAAGGTCAGGGAGTTACTAATGAAGCAACTCTTTTCTGAATTGTTTGAATCCTTCAAACCTACAGCCATAACAATGAATCAAAATTTGACATCCACATTGTTCAGAATTGCTATCTAAAAACTTGTTAACCAAGAATTCCTATTAACTAAACAGAAAAATAACTAATTCTAATAGAGAGGTTTGGCCAAATCCAGATTGTATGAGGCATAGGTGAATCAATCTTATACAAAGCATTATACCCAGTATCTCATACAAAATTGGAATTTCTGAGGAAGGAGCAGAGTAGCTAAAAGGAATAATAGTAGATACAGGGAATAACTTATAGCAGCTTTATGCCAAATTCCTCTTATGCTTTGATCTAATGCTTCTTTCAGTTGGGTGGACGACTCTAAAGTGTGAGCACTTACGTGGGATTTTGCGTCTGCAATCTGACCATCAGTGCAGAGTGCATGACCCCAGGCAGCATTGTAGAAACAAACATGGGAGTCTGGTGCCGTGGAGATGCATAATTCGTATGACATGAGAGGTCTCAGGAGGAACATGTGCAGTTTCTATTCCTTGCAATGGTGAATGGGGTGAGTACCCCTTACTGATCGAAGCTCATCATCGAGAAGGTTTTCTTTTCCTTTTTCCGATTTTGAGGGCACCGGCGGAAGATCCGGGAGAAGAAACATGTGCGTCTGAGGGGCTGCCAAAGCACATCTTTTCATCCAACGGTTAGGTAGATCGATGGAAGAAGCCACTCATACTTTTGGCATAAAGTACAATGTGAAATACTTCTAAATCTAGATGTAGAAGTTCCAGCAGTTAGTTATATTTATACACGTGTCTTGCTAACTACAGCTTCTGTTTTCACGTCCATGGAGTGAAATTTCAACTATGAAGTACAACATATGCTAAAAAGAAAGATCTTAAAAAATTGCTACTAAGAACAAACACATGATATTGAACACGCTAAACTAATATCAAGAAGTCGAGATAGACCTTATAATACCAATTAGTTAGTACTACTAACAGTAATAATCCCAAATGCAAAATTGTATAGAGTACACAATTCAATGTCAAGAATTCTTCTATCATTTCCTTGTCGTACCATATATAAAGGATCACAGCAATGGAGCGGCATGAACTGAACACCACGAAATATTAGAACACGTTAATTATACCTAAATTAAATACTAAGGGGAAAGTACCATGCTTTTACCTATGGCCACAGCTTCCATGATGCCAGTACTTTGCACAATGGAAGCAATGGCATGTTATCATTGACAGTGAAAATAAGAGACTGAACATATATGCATCATTTAGTAGAATAAAAATTCCCAGCGCTGAAGAGGAAATAATAGAAACATAAACTTAAACATATTATGTAAGCAAAAAACATGATGAACACCTATCGTCCTACTGTCAAAACTAAAAGCCACATTGATGATATTACAAATTAAATAGCTAACACAAGTGTCAAGTTACAAACACAGTAGAGATTTTATTTATAAATATAGGCACTACAAAAGTAGAAAGTCCACATCAGTCTTGATTTACCTCATGTTAGCTTTTAGGTCCCATCCTATGCAAACGTGAATGATGGAAGTGGTCGTACTGAACAGTCGTGTGCAACCAACGACAAAAAGAAAAGTACAGAATCGTGAATCATGTAATTGGTGTTGTGGGCCTTGGGATGAAACACCTACGGGCAGCAAGGAAGAGGAGAAGGCGAGGGAGAGCTGTTTTGAGCCTCAGGTAAGCCGAGAGCAGGCCCTCGCGCAGAGAAGGTTAGAGCGTGGCCCGCCTTGTTTCTTCTTCTTATCCTCCTCTTGCTTCCGCCCTTCTTATCCTCTTTCTTTTCTTTCTTGTTCCGCCGTCCACCCATGGCGTCCATCTCCATGATGTGCTCCTACACCGTCTCCATGCCCGCCGCCGCCAGGGCTCCGCTCCGCCGCGCCAACGCCTCGCTCGGGTTCGCCACCTCGCAGCTCGCCGGCCTCAGCCTCGGCCTCACCTCCACGGCCACCGCGGTCTCCCTCCCCACCAAGAACACCATCGTCGCGCGTACGTCCCTCCCTCCCTCCCTTTGTTCCCCTGGCCTGGCAATTTTAATTCCTCACTTTGGTCCTCCCTCGGCCGGATCTCGGTGGTGTACATTTTGGGTTGCATTGCTCTGTCTTGTGCTGCTCTGCTCTTCTTCTTCATAAGTAGTTGAGTTCAGGCTTGAAACAAAAGTTGTGTATGCGTCCATTGGGCAGGTAGGTAGATTAATTGGGCAGCAAAGCATACATTCTTTCTTTCTTCCAAGGGCCATAACATAATTGGATTGGGTATGTACATAAGTGGAGATGAGATGGAGGTCTGAGCCCGTCCAAAATTGTTGCAGATATCCGAATTGCTCTTCTCTTCTCTTTGGATGCGCCTTGAAAATGAATGAATTGCAATGGTTGATGGTGATGGCTATAAACTCACACCAAGGTAGTGGTGTGGTGGTCAGATGCTAGTAGTTGTAGCCTCGCCCGAGTGGTTGTCAAGCTAAATGAATCGCTTCTGTTTCGACTAAATATATATATATGAATCGCTTGTGCTTTTTTTGGTCCTGTTTTATTTAGCTACAGACATTTATTTACATACATGCACTATTATCTTCCCAAAAAGAGTATCTATCTATCTATCTATCTATCTATCTATCTATCTATCTATCTACCAGTTGAATGATTAATTCAATGGTTAAGAAAGAAAGAAAGAAAGAAAGAAAGAAAGAAAGAAAGAAAGAAAGAAGGAATGATCTGAATCTGATGTGGGTTCAGGCCGGATCTGCCCCTTCTTGGAGAAGAAGACGAACCGGGCCAACAAGGTGTCCTTCTCCAACCACAAGACCAAGAAGCAGCAATTTGTGAACCTGCAGTACAAGAAGCTGTGGTGGGAGGCCGGCAAGCGCTACGTCAAGCTCCGCCTCTCCACCAAGGCCCTCAAGACCATCGAGAAGCACGGCCTCGACGCCGTTGCCAAGAAGGCAGGGATCGACCTCAACAAGAAATGAAATGATCGATGAGCCATAGTTAAGGCCTCCTAGCAACAACATCTTCTTGATTTCCTCACATCAACCATTTCAATGTAATGTAGTATGCAAAATGGATTTATGTCCAGTTTTCCTTTTCTCCCCTTTTGTGTCGGTTCCTTCCTTCCTAGTGCGATTTGTGCAAGTAACCTTATAAATGCCCATTTTCCTTGATGAGTTAGTTGATGTTAAGCATCATACCGGATCATCGTCATCATCATGTATATGTAGTTGTGCAGTTGGTTTGTGCCTTTCAGCTGCAAACCAACCTGATGTTTTATGATTGATCAGGGAAGGATGTTTTATGATTCTTGGTTCAGATGTGGAGTATCCGAGTCAGAGAAATGGTAGCTAAACATGAATTAAGAGGCTGGCAATTTAGTCAGTTAATGCTAAGCATCATACTTAGTACTGCTAGTGTGGATCAACATGTGATTGTGCAGCTCTCCGTTGCTCCCAAATTGATGTGGAAAAAAGGAATTCTTCCTACTATCGTTGTTGGTTCAGCTTCGGCACAAAGAGAAGGAAGCTGCAGAGAATCAATGGGGATCTGCATGTCTCCAAATTTTGAGCGATTTTCTAGTTTATTACTCTGGATCTACCTTTAGTAGTAGTACATAAATAAAATAGATTAAGATTGTTTCCGTTCAACAATCTGTGAGATGATGGTAACACATCGTAGGAGGAAGCAAAATCCGCAGCTGTTAATTTGGCATCAGTATTGAGTAATCCTTCAAAATATTCAACGACACTACAGCATATGAATTCAAGATCATCCACAAAAATCGGAAAAGATTACGTGCTTTTACCCCCACACACACCCCGCACCGTAAACCCGGGTAGATACATTACTCATGCCATGTCCCCGCAATCCCACGTAACATTTATGTGTCATATCATCCAGATTTAACACAAATTCAAGTCATTTATGTGTTACCCCATGCGCTGGATTTATGAACTCATCAACAAATGCCAAAAATAAGACAAAACATATTGATCATTCGTCATGTATAAAGACCTCCTGGTGATTGATGATATCCCTACCCTTCCCCCCATCATCTTCAATTCTTCATCGTGTAGCCGAGTGTGGCTTGAGGAATGGCGTCGATTACGAATCTCTTACCGCCACTTCTCTTGCTCGCCACCCTCTTTCCTACGCTTACACTATGCTATCTCAGCCCATCCGCAACAAGGGTACAACAAAATTCCACGAAAAACTCTGCTTATTGTACTTACATCGTGCTCGTCGAGCCACAGCTATCGAATGCCGACGAAGACGCCCACCGCCGGTGGCACGAGTCTTTCTTGCCGACCTCCTCGGCAAGCGAGTCACGCCTTCTCCACTCGTACACTCAAGTGCGCCGCGAGGCTCACCGACGTCGAGCTCGACACGGTGGCCAAGAAACCGGGGTTCGTGCGCGCATTCCCGGACCGGACGCTGCAGCTAATGACCACGCACACGCCGGAGTTCCTTGGGCTAATGGAGCGAGGCCGGCTACGGGAAAGGAGTCATCATCGGGCTGCTCGACACCGGTGTCTATTCGACGCACCCTTCCTTCAACGACGACGGCGTTCCGCCACCCCCGGCAAGGTGGAAGGGCTCGTGCAACGCGGGCCGGTGCAACAACAAGCTCATTGGTGCCACGTCACTTATCCAGGGCCACGACTCTAGCGACCAAGAGGGGCACGGGACGCACACCTCGTCGACGGCCGCCGGGAACTTCGTCGCCGGCGCATCGAAGCACGGCGCGGGCACGGGGCACCGCGGCCGGAATCGCTCCTGCCGCTCACATCGCCATGTACAAGGTATGCAACTACAGGGGCTGTCAGCAATCCGCGATACTGGCCGGCCTAGATGCGGCCGTCAAGGATGGGGTGGACGTGCTCTCGATCACCTTCATGGCGCCACCACATCTCTGTCTGAAACATTTTGCTCGTAGCAGGGAAACAGAGGCAGATGGAATCTTGAGAAACTTTCGGGGTTGTTTGCATCCCTGTAAAAAAAGAAGAAACAGAGTAAATGATGAAGTAAAGATGCAGTCGTGTTCATCACGAGCAATCAATAATGAGGCTTCTCACGAATCAAAGGTTCGCCCGGGGATTCCCTCCTTCGCTAGCCATATATATTTTATTTCGTGATTGTGAGACCATTTATAAATTATTACACAAACCGAAAACATATGCTGTCAAAATGAGTCGAAAGTTTGCCTATGATCTTATAGTATTATATTATATATCAAGGTCGCACATCGAATTTTTCGTGCGATTCAGAGTCCGTTTGGGTACGTTTGGATATGAGGTGATATTAGCCTTATTAAATAATAAAAGATTTGTTAAATAAATCTCATCTCTTCACTCTTATCTCTAGGGCCAACAGTCACCTAAATCCTAACCCAAAATCCTAGCCTGAGGATCGGCCACAGCAAGAGCCGATAAGGTTCAACGTGCAGATCAAGGACGAGGAAGATATCGCCGTGCTCGTCATCCCGTTAGCTAGCCTTGAGGGCGATAACGAAGCAATGGCTGGTCCTTAAGCCTCCTTGCGTCGTAAGGCTCTCAACTAAAAAATGGTGCGAGTTCTAGGTGCGGGTCTAGAACTTGCACGAGCAGCTGGTCCTCGGGAAGGGCTGGCAATACTTCTGTCGCATTCACAGGATCGTCCCCCGGCGACCTCCTCGTATTGCGGCTCTCCAGGCTCGGCTTCAAGGTCCGGGTCTACAACACCAGCAGCTCGATCATGTGCAAGGCGAGGTGCCAGGAGCACTGCTACCGGGGCGGCATCCAGCATGCCCTCCAGTTGGTCGGTTTTTGTCTACCCGTCTGTTGTTGATGATCCTTTAAACTTTAGCTGGATTCAGGACCCCGGGCCCGTGCAAGGGCATCATATGTCCCTGCTGTCTTGAACTTATGCTTGTAGTAGCACGTGATGCCTCTTGTGAAGCATTGTTCGTATGTGACGTGCCTGGTGCATTTTGGTGGTAAGGCCACCATGTTCGAAAGGGGGTGAGCAAAACCCTGGAAGCACAAATAGCAAGCCCTAATCTTATCATTGTTGCAATGCAGACAACCAAACAATTTACAGATGATGAATTTTTTTTACCTGCATTTGCTCAACTAGCTTCAGGTTCAACTTGGAGGTGTGGCCACATTGATCGAGATGTTGTGGAAAGGAGTAACAAAAAACATCGATGGTTGAACCCACACAAGACCAAGAAGAAAGAGGTGGGTCCACCTCTCCACTTGTGGGGAGCACGAAAAGAGCTGCACGTATGAGTGAGGAGGTACTCATGTTGGAAATATGCCCTAGAGGCAATAATAAAATAGTTATTATTATATTTCTTTGTTCATGATAATTGTCTATTGTTCATGCTATAATTGTGTTATCCGGAAATCGTAATACATGTGTGAATACATAGACCACAACATGTCCCTAGTGAGTCTCTAGTTGACTAGCTCGTTGATCAAAAGAAAGTCATGGTTTCCTGACTATGGACATTGGATGTCATTGATAACGGGATCACATCATTAGGAGAATGATGTGATGGACAAGACCCAATCCTAAGCATAGCTCAAAGATCGTATAGTTCGTTTGTTGTAGCTTTTCCGAATGTCAAGTATCATTTCCTTAGACCATGAGATTGTGCAACTCCCGGATACCGTAGGAGTACTTTGGGTGTGCCAAACGTCACAACGTAACTGGGTGACTATAAAGGTACACTACAGGTATCTCCAAAAGTGTCTGTTGGGTTGGCACGAATCGAGACTGGGATTTGTCACTCCGTATGACGGAGAGGTATCTCTTGGGCTCACTCGGTAATGCATCATCATAATGAGCTCAATGTGACCAAGTGGTTGATCACGGGATCATGCATTACGGCACGAGTAAAGTGACTTGCCGGTAACGAGATTGAACAAGGTATTGGGATACCGACGATCGAGTCTCGGGCAAGTAATGTACCGATTGACAAAGGGAATTGTATACGGATTGATTGAATCCTCGACATCGTGGTTCATCCGATGAGATCATCGAGGAGCATGTGGGAGCCAACATGGGTATCCAGATCCCGTTGTTGGTTATTGACCGGAGAGTCGTCTCGGTCATGTCTGCATGTCTCCCGAACCCGTAGGGTCTACACACTTAAGGTTCGGTGACTCTACGGTTGTAGAGATATTAGTATGCAGTAACCTGAAAGTTGTTCGGAGTCCCGGATGAGATCCCGGACGTCACGAGGAGTTCCAAAATGGTCCGGAGGTAAAGATTTATATATGGGAAGTCCAGTTTCGACCATCGGGAAGGTTTCGGGGGTCGCCGGTATTGTACCGGGACCACCGGAAGGGTCCCGGGGGTCCACCGGGTGGGGCCACCTATCCCGGAGGGCCCCATGAGCTGAAGTGGGAGGGGAACCAGCTCCTGGTGGGCTGGTGCGCCCCCCTTGGGCCTCCCCTGCGCCTAGGGTTGGGAAACCCTAGGGGTGGGGGCGCCTAGGGTTGGGAAACCCTAGGGGTGGGGGCGTCCCCCACTTGGCTTGGGGGGAAGCCACTCCTTGGCCGCCGCCCCCTTGGATATTCATCTCCTAGGGCCGGCGCTCCCCCCAAGGCCCCTATATAAAGAAGGGGGGAGGGAGGGCAGCGGAACACCCTTGCTCTTGGCGCCTCCCTCTCCCTCCGTAACACCTTTCCTCCCTGCTTGCGCTTGGCGAAGCCCTGCCGGGATCCTGCTGCATCCACCACCAAGTCGTCGTGCTGTTGGATCTTCATCAACCTCTCCTTCCCCCTTGCTGGATCAAGAAGGAGGAGACGTCTTCCCAACCGTACGTGTGTTGAACGCGGAGGTGTTGTCCGTTCGACACTTGGTCACCGGTGATTTGGATCACGATGAGTACGACTCCATCAACTCCGTTCTCTTGAACGCTTCCGCGCGCGATCTACAAGGGTATGTAGATGCACTCCTCTCTCCCTCGTTGCTAGATGACTCCATAGATTGATCTTGGTGATGCGTAGAAAATTTTAAAATTCTGCTACGTTCCCCATCAGTGGCATCATGAGCTAGGTCTATGCGTAGTTTCTATGCACGAGTAGAACACAAAGCAGTTGTGGGCGTGGATATTGTCAATTTGCTTGTCGTTACTAGTATTATCTTGATTCGGCGGCATCGTGGGATGAAGTGGCCCGGACCAACCTTACACGTACGCTTATGTGAGACTGGTTCCACAGATTGACATGCACTAGTTGCATAAGGTGGCTGGCGGCTGTCTGTCTCTCCCACTTTAGTCGGATCAGATTCGATGAAAAGGGTCCTTATGAAGGGTAAATAGCAATTGGCATATCACGTTGTGGTTTTGGCGTAGGTAAGAAATGTTCTTTCTAGAAACCTATAGCAGCCACGTAAAAACTTGCAACAACAATTAGAGGACGTCTAACTTGTTTTTGCAGCATGTGCCATGTGATGTGATATGGCCAAAAGGATGTGATGAATGATATATGTGATGTATGAGATTGATCATGTTCTTGTAATAGGAATCATGACTTGCATGTCGATGAGTATGACAACCGGCAGGAGCCATAGGAGTTGTCTTTATTTATTTATGACCTGCGTGTCAACATAAACGTCATGTAATTACTTTACTTTATTGCTAAAGTGTTAGCCATAGTAGTAGAAGTAATAGATGACGAGACAACTTCAAGAAGACACGATGATGGAGATCATGATGATGGAGATCATGGTGTCATGCCGGTGACAACGATGATCATGGAGCCCCAAAGATGGAGATCAAAAGGAGCAAATGATATTGGCCATATCATGTCACTATTTGATTGCATGTGATGTTTATCATGTTTTACATCTTATTTTCTTAGAACGACGGTAGCTTAAATAAGATGATCCCTCGTAATAATTTCAAGAAAGTGTTCCCCTAACTGTGCACCATTGCGAAGGTTCGTTGTTTCGAAGCACCACATGATGATCGGGTGTGATAGATTTTAACGTTCGAATACAATGGGTGTAAGCCAGATTTACACACGCAATACACTTAGGTTGACTTGACGAGCCTAGCATGTACAGACATGGCCTCGGAACACAGAAGACCGAAAGGTCGAGCATGAGTCGTATAGAAGATACGATCAACATGAAGATGTTCATCGATGTTGACTAGTTCGTCTCACGTGATGATCGGACACGGACTAGTTAACTCGGATCATGTTTCACTTAGATGACTGGAGCGATGTCTATCTGAGTGGGAGTTCATTGAATAATTTGATTAGATGAACTTAATTATCATGAACTTAGTCTAAAATCTTTACAATATGTCTTGTAGATCAAATGGCCCACGTTGTCCTCAACTTCAACGCCTGCCTAGAGAAAACCAAGCTGAAAGACGATGGCAGCAACTATACGGACTGGGTCTGGAACCTGAGGATCATCCTCATAGCTGCCAAGAAAGATTATGTCCTAGAAGCACCGCTAGGTAACGCACCTGTCCTAGAGAACCAAGACGTTATGAACGATTGGCAGTCATGTGCTGATGATTACTCCCTCGTTCAGTGCGGCATGCTTTACAGCTTAGAACTGGGGCTCCAAAAGCGTTTTGAGAGACACAAAGCATATGAGATGTTCGAAGAGCTGAAAATGGTTTTTCAAGCTCATGCCCGGGTCGAGAGATATGAAGTCTCCGACAAGTTCTTCAGCTGTAAGATGGAGAAAATAGTTCTGTCAGTGAGCACATACTCAAAATGTCTGGGTTGCATAACCGCTTGACTCAGGTGGGAGTTAATCTCCCGGATGACGCGGTCATTGACAGAATCCTTCAGTCGCTTCCACCGAGCTACAAGAGTTTTGTGATGAACTTCAATATGCAGGGGATGGAAAAGACCATTCCTGAGGTATATTCAATGCTAAAATCAGCAGAGGTAGAAATCAAAAAGGAACATCAAGTGTTTATGGTGAATAAAACCACTAAGTTCAAGAAAGGCAAGGGTAAGAAGAACTTCAAGAAGGACGGCAAGGGAGTTGCCGCGCCCGGTAAGCAAGCTGCCAGGAAGAAGCCAAAGAATGGACCCAAGCCTGAGACTGAGTGTTTTTATTGCAAGGGAAGTAGTCACTGGAAGCGGAACTGCCCCAAATACTTAGCGGACAAGAAGGCTGGCAACACTAAAGATATATGTGATATACATGTAATTGATGTGTACCTTACCAGTACTCATAGTAGCTCCTGGGTATTTGATACCGATGCGGTTGCTCACATTTGTAACTCAAAGCAGGAGCTGCGGAATAAACGGAGACTAGCGAAGGATGAGGTGACGATGCGCGTCGGGAATGGTTCCAAGGTCGATGTGATCGCCGTCGGCACGCTACCTCTACATTTACCTATGGGATTAGTTTTAAACCTCAATAATTGTTATTTAGTGCCAGCTTTGAGCATGAACATTGTATCAGGGTCTCGTTTAATTCGAGATGGCTACTCATTTAAATCCGAGAATAATGGTTGTTCTATTTATATGAGAGATGTGTTATATGGTCATGCTCCGCTGGTGAATGGTTTATTCTTAATGAATCTCGAGCATAATGTTACACATATTCATAGTGTGAATACCAAAAGATGTAAGGTTGATAATGATAGTCCCACATACTTGTGGCACTGCCGCCTTGGTCACATAGGTGTCAAACGCATGAAGAAGCTCCATGCCGATGGACTTTTGGAGTCTCTTGATTAGGAATCATTTGACACATGCGAACCATGCCTCATGGGTAAAATGACCAAGACTCCGTTCTCAGGAACAATGGAGCGAGAAACCAACTTATTGGAAATCATACATACTGATGTGTGCGGTCCAATGAGTGTTGAGGCTCGCGGTGGCTATCGTTATGTTCTCACCCTCACTGACGACTTGAGTAGATATGGGTATGTCTACTTAATGAAACACAAGTTTGAGACTTTTGAAAAGTTCAAGGAATTTCAGAGTGAGGTTGAGAATCAACGTGACAGGAAAATCAAGTTCTTGCGATCAGATCGTGGGGAGAATACTTGAGTCACGAATTTGGCACACACTTAAGAAAATGTGGAATAGTTTCACAACTCACGCCGCCTGGAACACCTCAGCGTAATGGTGTGTCCGAATGTCGTAATCGCACTCTATTAGATATGGTGTGATCTATGATGTCTCTTACCGATTTACCGCTGTCATTTTGGGGCTATCCTTTAGAGACTGCCGCATTCACTTTAAATAGGGCTCCGTCGAAATCTGTTGAGACGACACCGTATGAATTATGGTTTGGGAAGAAACCTAAGTTGTCATTTCTAAAAGTTTGGGGATGCGATGCTTATGTCAAGAAACTTCAACCTGAAAAGCTCGAACCCAAATCGGAAAAATGCGTCTTCATAGGATACCCTGAAGAAACTATTGGGTATACCTTCTACCTCAGATCCGAAGGCAAGATCTTTGTTGCCAAGAATGGGTCCTTTCTAGAGAAAGAGTTTCTCTCGAAAGAAATAAGTGGGAGGAAAGTAGAACTTGATGAAGTGTTACCTATTGAACCGGTTAGTGGCACTGCTCAAGAAAATGTTCCTGAGGTGCCTGCACCGACTAGAGAGGAAGTTGATGATGATGATCATCAAACTTCAGATCAAGTTGCTACTGAACTTCGTAGGTCCATGAGGACACGTTCCGCACCAGAGTGGTACGGCAACCCTGTCTTGGAAATCATGTTGTTAGACAACGGTGAACCTTCGAACTATGAAGAAGCGATGGCGAGCCCGGATTCCGACAAATGGCTGGAAGCCATGAAATCTGAGATAGTATCCATGTATGAAAACGAAGTATGGACTATTGGGGATCGTAGCAGAAATTTAAAATTTTCTACGCATCACCAAGATCAATCTATGGAGTAATATAGCAACGAGGGAAGGGGAGTGCATCTACATACCCTTGTAGATCGCTAAGCGGAAGCGTTGCAAGAACGCGGATGAAGGAGTCGTACTCGTAGCGATTCAGATCGCGGTTGATTCCGATCTAAGCGCTGAACCACGGCGCCTCCGTGTTCAACACACGTGCAGCCCGGTGACGTCTCCTACGCCTTGATCCAGCAAGGGGAGAAGGAGAGCTTGGGGAGGACTCCATCCAGCAGCAGCACGATGGCATGGTGGTGAAGGAGGAGCGTGGCAATCCTGTAGGGCTTCGCCAAGCACCGCGGGAGAAGAGGAGGACTTGGGAGAGGGGGAGGGCTGCGCCAGAACTTGGGTGTGGCTGCCCTCCCACCACCCACATATATATAGGGGCAAGGGAGAGGGGGGCTGGCCCCCTCAGATCCAATCTGAGGAGGGGGCGGCGGCCAGGGGGTTGCCTTGCCCCCCAAGGCAAGGGGGGCGCCCCTCCTTTAGGGTTCCCCCAAACCCTAGGCACATGGGCCCTAGGGGGGAGGCGCCCAGCCCACTAAGGGGCTGGTCCTTCTCCATACACAGCCCATAGGGCCCTCCGGGGCAGGTGGACCCTCCCGGTGGACCCCGGAACCCCTCCAGTGGTCCCGGTACAATACCGGTAACCCCCTGAATTATTTTGATGACCGTATGATGACTTCCCATATATAAATCTTTACCTCCGGACCATTCCGGAACTCCTCGTGACGTCCGGGATCTCATCCGGGACTCCGAAAAACATTCGGTGACCACGTACATACTTTCCCTATAACCCTAGCGTCATCGAACCTTAAGTGTGTAGACCCTACGGGTTCGGGAGTCATGCAGACATGGCCGAGACAACTCTCCGGTCAATAACCAACAGCGGGATCTGGATACCCATGTTGGTGTTGGGGAACGTAGCATAAATTCAAAATTTTCCTACGTGTCACCAAGATCAATCTATGGAGTCATCTAGCAACGAGGAAGGAGTGGATCTACATACCCTTGTAGATCGCGTGCGGAAGCGTTCAAGAGAACGGGGTTGATGGAGTCGTACTCGTTGTGATCCAAATCACCGATGATCATAGCGCCGAACGGACGGCACCTCCGCGTTCAACACACGTACGGAGCAGTGACGTCTCCTCCTTGATCCAGCAAGGGGGGAGGAGAGGTTGATGGAGATCCAACAACACGACGGCGTGGTGGTGGAAGTAGCGGGATTCCAACAGGGCTTCGCCAAGCACTGCGGGAGGAGGGAGGTGTGTCATGGGAGGGAGAGGGAGGCGCCAGGGCTTGGGTATGGTTGCCCTCCCTTCCCCCCACTATATATAGGGCCAAGGGAGAGGGGGGAGGCACAGCCTTGGCCCTTCCTCCAAGGAAGGGTGCGGCCAGGGGAGGAGTCCCTCCTCCCCAAGGCACCTCGGAGGTGCCTACCCCTTTAGGACTCTTCCTTTCCCTCTTCTCTTGGCGCATGGGCCTCTTGGGGCTGGTGCCCTTGGCCCATATAGGCCAAGGCACACCCCCTACAGCCCATGTGGCCCCCCGGGGCAGGTGGCCCCACCCGGTGGACCCCCGGGACCCTTCCGGTGGTCCCGGTACAATACCGGTGACCCCGAAACTTGTCCCGATGGCCGAAATAGCACTTCCTATATATAATTCTTTACCTCCGGACCATTCCGGAACTCCTTGTGACGTCCGGGATCTCATCCGGGACTCCGAACAACTTTCGGGTTACCGCATACTAATATCTCTATAACCCTAGCGTCACCGAACCTTAAGTGTGTAGACCCTACGGGTTCGGGAGACATGCAGACATGACCGAGATGACTCTCCGGTCAATAACCGACAGCGGGATCTGGATACCCATGTTGGCTCCCACATGTTCCACGATGATCTCATCGGATGAACCACGATGTCAAGGACTAAATCAATCCCGTATACAATTCCCTTTGTCTATCGGTACGACACTTGCCCGAGATTCGATCGTCGGTATCCCGATACCTTGTTCAATCTCGTTACCGGCAAGTCTCTTTACTTGTTTCGTAACACATCATCCCGTGATCAACTCCTTGATCACATTGTGCACATTATGATGATGTCCTACCGAGTGGGCCCAGAGATACCTCTCCGTCACACGGAGTGACAAATCCCAGCCTTGATTTGTGCCAACCCAACAGACACTTTCGGAGATACCTGTAGTGTACCTTTATAGCCACCCAGTTACGTTGTGACGTTTGGCACACCCAAAGCACTCCTACGGTATCCGGGAGTTGCACAATCTCATGGTTGAAGGAAATGATACTTGACATTAGAAAAGCTTTAGCATACGAACTACATGATCTTGTGCTAGGCTTAGGATTGGGTCTTTGTCCATCACATCATTCTCCTAATGATGTGATCCCATTATCAATGACATCCAATGTCCATGGTCAGGAAACCATAACCATCTATTGATCAACGAGCTAGTCAACTAGAGGCTTACTAGGGACATGGTGATGTCTATGTATCCACACATGTATCTGAGTTTCCTATCAATACAATTCTAGCATGGATAATAAACGATTATCATGAACAAGGAAATATAATAATAACTAATTTATTATTGCCTCTAGGGCATATTTCCAATAGTCTCCCACTTGCACTAGAGTCAATAATCCAGTTCACATCGATATGTGATTAACACTCAAGGTCACATCCCCATGTGACTAACACCCAAAGAGTTTACTAGAGTCAATAATCTAGTTCACATTTACCATGTGATTAACACTCGATGAGTTCTGGGTTTGATCATGTTATGCTTGTGAGAGAGGTTATAGTCAACGGGTCTGAACCTTTCAGATCCGTGTGCGCTTTACAAAACTCTATGTCATCTCCTAGATGCAACTACTACGCTACATTTGGAGCCATTCCAAATAACTGTTCTACTTGGAGCTATTCTAAATTGTTGCTCCATTATACATATCCGGTATCTCTACTCAGAGCTATCCGGATAGGTGTTAAGCTTGCATCGACGTAACTCTTTACGTCGAACTCTTTTACCACCTCCATAATCGAGAAAATTCCTTAGTCCACTAGTTACTAAGGATAACTTTGACCGCTGTCCTGTGATCCATTCTTAGATCACTCTTGTACCCCTTGACGGACTCATGGCAAGGCACATTTCAGGTGCGGTACACAGCTTAGCATACTGTAGAGCATATGTCTTAAGCATAGGGGACGACCTTCGTCCTTTCTCTCTATTCTGCCGTGGTCGAGCTTTAAGTCTTAACTTCATACCTTACAACTCAGGCAAGAACTCCTTCTTTGACTGATCCATCTTGAACACCTTCAAGATCATGTCAAGGTATGTGCTCATTTGAAAGTACCATTAAGCGTTTTGATCTATCCTTATAGATCTTGATGCTCAATGTTCAAGCAGCTTAATCCAGGCTTTCCATTGAAAAACACTTTCCAAATAACCCTATATGCTTTCCAGAAATTCTACATCATTTCTGATCCATAATATGTCAACAACATATACTCATCAGAAATTCTATAGTGCTCCCACTCACCTTTTTGGAAATACAAGTTTCTCATAAACTTTGTATAAACCCAAAATCTTTGATCATCTCATCAAAGCGTACATTCCAACTCCGAGATGCTTACTCCAGTCCTTAGAAGGATAGCTGGAGCTTTGCATACTTATTAGCATCTTTCAGGATTGACAAAACCTTCCGGTTGTATCACATACAACCTTTCCTCAAGAAAATCGTCGAGGAAACAATGTTTTGACATCCTATCTGCAAGATTTCATAAATAATGTAATGATCGCTAATATAATTCCAACAGACTCTTAGCATCGCTACGAGTGAGAAAGTCTCATCGTAGTCAACTCCTTGAACTTGTCGGAAAACATCTTAACGACAAGTCGAGCTTTCTTAATGGTGATACTTACCATCATTGTCCGTCTTCCTTTTAAAATCCATATGTACCTAACAGCCTTACGACCATCAAGTAGTTCTTCCAAAGTCTATACTTTGTTTTCATACATGGATCCTATCTCGGATTTATGTCCGTCTTCCTTTTAAAATCCATATGTACCTAACAGCCTTACGACTATCATGGATACATGTCTTAATTCTGTGCCAAACTCGTAATTCAGATATTCATCTCTATGATCATATCATAGGTCTTTTATCCTCTTGTCACGACGATCTTTCAACTTCACCCTGAAATTACTTGAACCTTTCAATAATTCAGACTCGTGATTCATCAAGTAAATATACTCAACATCTACTCAAATCATCTGTGAAGTAAGAACATAACGATATCCACTACACGCCTCAGCACTCATTGGACTGCATACATCAAAATGTATTACTTCCAACAAGTTGCTTTCTAGTTCCATTTTACTGAAAACAAGGCTTTCAGTCATCTTGCCCATGTGGTATGATTTGCATGTCTCAAGTGATTCAAAATCAAGTGAGTCCAAACGATCCATCTGTATAGAGTTTCTTCATGCATATCTACCAACAAACATGGTTCGCATGTCTCAATCCTTTCAAAAATGAGTGAGTCCAAAGATCCATCAACATGGAGCTTCTTCATGCGTTTTATACCGATATGACTTAAGTGGCAGTGCCACAAGTAGGTGGTACTATCATTACTATCTTATATCTTTTGGCATGAACATGTGTATCACTATGATCGAGATTCAATGAACCATTCATTTTAGGTGCAAGACCATTGAAGGTATTATTCAAATAAACAGAGTAACCATTATTCTCCTTAAATGAATAACCGTATCGCGATAGACATAATCCAATCATGTCTATGCTCAACGCAAACACCAATCTCGATGGTAGAGGGAGCGTGCGATGCTTGATCATATCAACATTGGAAACACTTCCAACACATATCGTCAGCTCACCTTTAGCTAGTCTCCGTTTATTCCGTAGCTTTTATTTCGAGTTACTAACACTTAGCAACCGAACCGGTATCTAATACCCTGGTGCTACTAGGAGTACTAGTAAAGTACACATCAACACAATGTATATCCAATATACTTCTATCGACCTTGCCAGCCTTCTTATCTACCAAGTATCTAGGGTAATTCTGCTCCAGTGGCTGTTCCCCTTATTACAGAAGCACTTAGTCTCGGGTTTGGGTTCAACCTTGGGTTTCTTCACTAGAGCAGCAGCTGAATTGCCGTTTCATGAAGTATCCCTTCGTGCCCTTGCCCTTCTTGAAACTAGTGGTTTCACCAACCATCAACAATTGATGCTCCTTCTTGATTTCTACTTTTGTGGTGTCAAACATCGCGAATTTCTCAAGGATCATCATATATGTCCCTGATATATTATAGTTCATCACGAAGCTCTAGCAGCTTGGTGGTAATGACTTCGGAGAAACATCACTTTCTTATCTGGAAGATCAACTCCCACTCGATTCAAATGATTGTTGTACTTAGACAATCTGAGCACAAGCTCAACAATTGAGCTTTTCTCCTTAGTTTGTAGGCTAAGAAAATCGTCGGAGGTCTTATACCTCTTGACGTGGGCACGAGCCTGAAATCCCAATTTCAGCCCTCGAAACATCTCATATGTTTCGCGACGTTTCAAAACGTCTTCGGTGCCTCAACTCTAAGCCATTTAACTGAACTATCACGTAGTTATCAAAATGTGTATGTCAGATGTTCGCAACATCCACAGACAACGTTCGAGGTTCAGCACACTGAGCGGTGCATTAAGGACATAAGCCTTCTATGAAGCAATGAGGACAAACCTCAGTTTACGGACCTAGTCCGCATAATTACTACTATCAACTTTAAACTAAATTTTCTCTAGGAACATAACTAAACAGTAGAACTGAAGTGCGAGCTACGACATAATTTGTGAAGACCTTTTGACTATGTTCAGGATAATTAAGTTCATCTTATGAACTCCCACTCAGATAGACATCCCTCTAGTCATCTAAGTGATTACATGATCCGAGTCAACTAGGCCATGTCCGATCATCACGTGAGACGGACTAGTCAACATCGGTGAACATCTTCATGCTGATCGTATCTACCATACGACTCATGCTCGACCTTTCGGTCTTCTGTGTTCCGAGGCCATGTCTGTACACATGCTAGGCTCGTCAAGTCAACTTAAGTGTTTCGCGTGTGTAAATCTGTCTTACACCCGTTGTATGTGAACGTTAGAATCTATCACACCCGATCATCATGTGGTGCTTCGAAACAACGAACTGTCACAATGGTGCACAGTTAGGGGGAACACTTTCTTGAAATTTTAATGAGGGATCATCTTATTTACTACCGTCATTCTAAGCAAATAAGATGCAAAAACATGATAAACATCACATGCAATCAAATAATAGTGACATGATATGGCCAATATCATATAGCTCCTTTGATCTCCATCTTGGGGCTCCATGATCATCTTGTCACCGGCATGACACCATGATCTCCATCATCATGATCTCCATCATCGTGTCTCCATGAAGTTGCCTCGCCAACTATTACTTCTACTACTACAGCTAACGGTTAGCAATAAAGTAAAGTAATTACATGACGTTTATGTTGACACGCAGGTCATAAATAAATTAAGACAACTCCTATGGCTCCTGCCGGTTGTCATACTCATCGACATGCAAGTCGTGATTCCTATTACAAGAACATGATCAATCTCATACAACACATATATCATTCATCACATCCTTTTGGTCATATCACATCACATAGCATACCCTGCAAAAACAAGTTAGACGTCCTCTAATTGTTGTTTGCATGTTTTACGTGGCTGCTATGGGTTTCTAGCAAGAACGTTTCTTACATACGCAAAAACCACAACGTGATATGCCAATTGCTATTTACCCTTCATAAGGACCCTTTTCATCGAATCTGATCCGACTAAAGTGGGAGAGACAGACACCCGCTAGCCACCTTATGCAACTAGTGCATGTCAGTCGGTGGAACCAGTCTCACGTAAGAGTACGTGTAAGGTCGGTCCGGGCCGCTTCATCCCACGATGCCGCCGAATCAAGATAAGACTAGTAACGGCAAGTAAATTGACAAAATCAACACCCACAACTACTTTGTGTTCTACTCGTGCATAGAAACTACGCATAGACCTAGCTCATGATGCCACTGTTGGGGAACGTAGCATAAATTCAAAATTTTCCTACGTGTCACCAAGATCAATCTATGGAGTCATCTAGCAACGAGGGAGGAGTGGATCTACATACCCTTGTAGATCGCGCGCGGAAGCGTTCAAGAGAACGGGGTTGATGGAGTCGTACTCGTTGTGATCCAAAAGTGTCCACAACATGTCCCTAGTGAGCCTCTAGTTGACTAGCTCGTTGATCAAAAGATAGTCATGGTTTCCTGACTATGGACATTAGATGTCATTGATAACGGGATCACATCATTAGGAGAATGATGTGATGGACAAGACCCAATCCTAAGCATAGCTCAAAGACCATATAGTTCGTTTGCTATAGCTTTTCCGAATGTCAAGTATCATTTCCTTAGACCATGAGATTCTGCAACTCCCGGATACCGTAGGAGTACTTTGGGTGTGCCAAATGTCACAACGTAACTGGGTGACTATAAAGGTACACTACAGGTATCTCCGAAAGTGTCTGTTGGGTTGGCACGAATCGAGACTGGGATTTGTCACTCTATATGACAGAGAGGTATCTCTTGGGCCCACTCGGTAATGCATCATCATAATGAGCTCAATGTGACCAAGTGGTTGATCACGGGATCATGCATTACGGCACGAGTAAAGTGACTTGCCGGTAACGAGATTGAACGAGGTATTGGGATACCGACGATCGAGTCTCGGGCAAGTAACGTACAAATTGACAAAGGGAATTGTATACGGATTGATTGAAGCCTCAACATCGTGGTTCATCCGATGAGATCATCGAGGAGCATGTGGGAGCCAACATGGGTATCCAGATCCCGCTGTTGGTTATTGACCGGAGAGTCATCCCGGTCATGTCTGCATGTCTCCCGAACCCGTAGGGTCTACACACTTAAGGTTCGGTGACGCTAGGGTTGTAGAGATATTAGTATGCAGTAACCCGAAAGTTGTTCGGAGTCCCGGATGAGATCCCGGATGTCACGAGGAGTTCCGGAATGGTCCGGAGGTAAAGATTTATATATGGGAAGTCCAGTTTCGGCCATCGGGAAGGTTTCGGGGGTCGCCGGTATTGTACCGGGACCACCGGAAGGGTCCCGGGGGTCCATCGGGTGGGGCCACCTATCCCGAAGGGCCCCATGGGCTGAAGTGGGAGGGAAACCAGCTCCTGGTGGGCTGGTGCGCCCCCCCCCCTTGGGCCTCCCCTGCACCTAGGGTTGGGAAACCCTAGGGGTGGGGGCACCCCCCACTTGGCTTGGGGGGGAAGCCACCCCTCGGCCGCCGCCCCCTTGGAGATTCATCTCCTAGGGCCGGCGCTCCCCCCAAGGCCCCTATATAAAGAAGGGGGAGGGAGGGCAGCGGAACACCCTTGCTCTTGGCGCCTTCCTCTTCCTCCGTAACACCTCTCCTCCCTGCTTGCGCTTGGCGAAGCCCTGCCGGGATTCTGCTGCATCCACCACCACGGCGTCGTGCTGTTGGATCTTCATCAACTTCTCCTTCCCCCTTGCTGGATCAAGAAGGAGGAGACGTCTTCCCAACTGTACGTGTGTTGAACGCGGAGGTGTTGTCCGTTCGGCACTTGGTCATCGGTGATTTGGATCACGACGAGTACGACTCCATCAACTCCGTTCTCTTGAACGCTTTCGCGCGCGATCTACAAGGGTATGTAGATGCACTCCTCTCTCCCTCGTTGCTAGATGACTCCATAGATTGATCTTGGTGATGCGTAGAAAATTTTAAAATTCTGCTACGTTCCCCATCAACTCACACGTGGAGTGGAGTGGAGGCAGCCACTGTCAGCTCTCCGCTCCCCACTTCCCCCCTTCTTCTCCGCCAGCCAGCATTAACCGCCAGCCAGCTATTGAGGCGGTGTCGAACAAGGTTGTTCGACAGTTTGCCAAGGTACAAAATGGACTCCGTCGACGAGTTTTTTTTCACAATTTCTTTTGGGACTCCGACGATTCCTCGTCCGAGGATGAGGAGAAGATCTTGGCTACCGTGTTGGTCCATCACCACCTCAATAGCCAGCGCCCATCATTCCGTGGCTCCATTCCGGGGCACCTTCCGGTGTTGAATCGCAACTGAGAGAGCGGACATTTCCTTCTTTGGAAGGACTACTTTGACACAACAAATCCGTTGTTCAAACATCAGAAATTTCGCCGCCGTTTCCGTATGAGTAGGCATCTTTTCAACCGTATTAGAGAGGGGGTGGTCAGCTATGATGACTATTTCAAGTGCAAAGAGGATGATGTTGTAAAGATTGGTTTCTCCTCTTATAAAAAATGCACTGCCGCCATCCGAATGCTTGCATATGAAGTGCCCGGTGATCTCATTGATGAGTACATCCGTATGAGCGTGTCTACATGCCTAGACTCCCTGTATAAGTTCTGCAAGGATGTTATTGCTGTGTTTGGTCCTGAGTACTTGAGAGAGCCGACTCCTGAAGATACAGGTTGTTTGTTAACGATGAATGCCAATAGGGGCTTTCCAAGGATGCTTGGCAGTATAGACTGCATGGACTGTGAGTGGAAGAACTGCCCTTATACTTGGCAAGGGCAGTATAAGGGCCATGTCAGGGCTTACACTGTCATACTTGAGGCTGTGACGTCTCAAGATCTCTGGATCTGGTACTCTTTCTTTGGCACGGCCGGATCACACAATGATATCAACGTGCTTCAGCGCTCGCCGGTATTTGCTAGGCTTGCCGAAGGCAACAGCCCACCGGTGAACTTTACTATCAACGGCCACAACTACGACAAAGGATACTACCTGGGTGATGGTATCTATCCTCAGTGGACCACTATTGTAAAGACAATCCCCAACCCTGTCAGAGAGAAGACGAAAAGATTTGTCCAATGGGAAAAGAGTGCTAGGAATAACACTATTGTGATGACTGCTCCGGCGCCATCACCATGAACTATGCCCGTGCTTTGAGATCAACAGATGTTTTTTTTTTGTTATGTTTAATTCAGTTTCAGCATTACTTTTGCGTCAACATAAACTGTATTTTTGTAATTTTTTTCCTTATATGCAAATAACACAAGTTGTATGTCCCATTACTACCGGTTGGTGCAATTTTTTAGGTCAACCGATATCTGGTCAATGTGGTCATCGGTACATTGCTTCATGGCGCCACCACATCTCTGTCTGAAACTACAATCCAACATTTTGCTCATAGCAGGGAAACATTTCCCTCAAAAAGAAAACATTTTGCTCATAGCAGGGAAACAGAGGCAGAGCAATCTATAATGAAAACTCTCGATTTTGGCTTTAAAGCAGAGCTCCCTCTACCGCTCAAGAAAAAAAATGTGTGTTTTTCTTTTGCGGGGAAACAAATGCGAGAATTGTTGGTGTTAATTTCGTAAAAAACACGCACGTTCATGAAAAAAATGTTGTGCTGCCGCCATGGAGATATGTGTGACCTTGAGCACTCTTCATGCTCCATATAAGCTACTGTGATGAGCTGGACATTCTGCTGGTTGCAGGGAAGCCGCGTTTTTTTTAGTTGCGTTGTTTCTCTTTCATGAAAGGCTAAAACCTTCGTTGGTTTTTT
>NC_041380.1:38593-51397 GCF_002162155.2 Triticum dicoccoides
GTTTGCTAGGGAGCAGCCAAGCGCGACCCCCACCCGCCCCACAAAGTGTTTTAGTTTAAGACGGTGAGGATGCTTGATACCTTCATACAGAGATTCAAGGAGCGGCTACTTTAACATCTAGAGTAACCCTGATTATTATATTTGCCTATTACCTGTTATTTATTTGTGCATCATGACCATTGCATCGGCATCATGTTGCTTTCGTACCGGGTTGTCCCGGTATTTTTATTAAACCTATAGCCATATTTTATTTCGCCATTTTTGACTGGATAGCGAATAGGTAACTCAAGCTCTTTTGCCCTTCTGCTCGGAGACCAACCGGGCACATACACGTGACCGTGAGACCATTTAAAAATTATTTGATAAAACGGAAATGAGTCGAAAGCTTGTGTGTGGTCTTATTATATCGTACTGAGGTTGCACATCGAATTTCATCCTATTTGAAGTCTGTTTGCTATCCAAACATTTGGATATGAGGTGATATTAGCCAGACTAAATAATAAAAGATTGGCAAAATAAAACTCATCTCTTCCCTCATCTCTAAAGCCCAAAGAGTCACCTAAATCCTAGCCCAAAAGCCTAAGAGTCGCCTAAATCCTAGCCCAAAATCCTAAGCCCGAGGATCGGCCATGAGGAGGGGGCACGAGAGCCGCTAAGGTTCAACGTGCAGATCAAGGACGAGGAAGATATCACCATGCTCATCATTCCGTCAGCCTTGAGAGCGATAACGAAGCAATGGCTGGTCCTGAAGCCTCCTTGCGTCGTGAGGCTCTCAGCTTACAAGTGGTGCGAGTTCTAGATGCAGGTCCAGAACTTGCACTAGCAGCTGGTCCTCGGGAGGGGCTGGCAATACTTTTGCCGCAGTCACAAGTTCGACTCCGGCGACCTCCTCGTCCTACGGCTCTTCAGGCTCGGCTTCAAGGTCCCAACACCAGTAGCTCGATCATGTGCAAGGCGAGGTGCCAGAAGCACTGCTACTGGGGCGGCATCCAGCATGCCCTCCAGTTGGTCGGTTTTTGTCTACCCGTCTGTTGTTGATGATCCTTTAAACTTTAGCCGGGTTCAGGACCGGGGGGGAGGGGGGCGTGCAAGGGCATCATATGTCCGTGCTGTCTTGAACCTATGCTTGTACTACGTGATGTCTCTTATGAAGCATTGTTCGTATGTGACCTGCCTGGTGCATTTCGGTGGTGATGCCATCATGTTTGAAAGGGGTGAGCAAAGCCACTAGCTGCACGCAACCAAACGCGTCTGCTCACCTCTGGAAGCACAAATATCAAGCCCTAATCTTACCATTGTTGCAATGCAGACAACCAAACAATATACAGATGATGATTTTTCTTTACGTGCATTTGCTCAACCAGCTTCAGGTTCAACTAGGAGGGACAAGTAGTGTTGTGGAAAGGAGTAAAGAAAACATCGACGGTTGAACCCACCCAAGACCAAAGAGAAAGAGGTGGGTTCACCTCTCCACTTGGAGCCGGATCCCCTGACGTACGGCCACCTGACGTTGGGCCATTGACGCGTGAGTCCGGATCCACACGTCCGTCCTCTCCACTTGTGAGGAGCACGGAAAGAGTTGCACGTACGAGTGAGGAGGTACTCACACGTGGAGTGGAGGCAGCCACTGTCACTGTCAGCTCCTCCCCACTTCCCCTCCCTTCTTCTCCCCCAGCCAGCATTAACCGCGCCCCACTCCTACCCCGGAGCTACCGGATCCACAGATCGCCGTCGCCGCCGCGCTTCCCCCTCCCTCTCCGGCGCCCTCATGGAGACGGACACCCCACCCGCGGCGGTGGCGCCCGGCGTCGGGGCCCAGACCCTCGCGCTCGCGGTGGCCGCGGCCGCGGCCTGCAGCGTGGCCGTGGAGGACAAGGCCACGGCCAAGCGCGCGCGGAAGCGGAGCAGGTACCTCGCCGACTACGAGACCCCCACCATCCTCAACACCCTCCACGGCGACGACGACGACGACTGCATCGTCACCCCGCCTCCAAGAAAGGGGGCGGTGAACGAGGGGCCGGCGCTGCTCCTCCGGCTCCGGCAGGCCAACGTCGCCGCGCCCGACCTGCTCGCCGCGCTCCACCGCTGCGCCGCCTCCCCCTACGAACCCCCGGGGACGGGGGGCGTCGACGCCGGCCTTCTCCTCGGCTTCTTCGCCCTCCACAGGGAAGCCTCCGCCTCCGTCCCCGTGGCCGCCACCCACCGCGCCGGCAAGGACGCTGCCTTGGTTACCACAGGTCAGCATCGCTCTACTGATGCCCCTGCCGCCGCTCGCCCGAATCCATGCCAGGCCATGGCCGTCTCCAACGGATCTGCCGGCAAGGAGGAACAGGCCGGTGGCATTGCCATTGGCCACGCCGCACATGCGCAAGCCCACCACCACATTGGAGCTGGACCACCGAATGCAGCAGCACCACCAGGAGGAGGAGCTGGGCCCAGCAAGAGGAGGAGGAAGAAGAAGGAGGTGACATTCGCACTGGGTGCGCCTGCTAGTGCCGCCGGCGCGGGTTGCTCTGCTCAGCTCGCTGCCACACACAGCAGCAGCACCGGCAGCGCCAGTTCCGCACCCAAGAAGCCGGCCAAGAACAAGAAGCAGCAGCATTTCGGCAAGCCGGTGGCCCTCATTCTGCAATTCGCCCCGGGCACCGCCGCCGATCAGCTCCCTTCCAAGGAGCAGCTCCACTCCACACTCCGCGGCTTCGGCCCCCTCATCGAGCCCAGCACCGAGATCACCAAGAAACAGGCGCGCGTCGTGTTCCAGAGCAGCGCCGCCGCGGAGGCCGCCTACAGCTGCGTGCACACGCTTGGCGACTTCGCCGCGGCGCGGCTGCAGTACCTGCGCCCGCCGCCGCCCCCTCCAAAGATCCCGCTCACGGACGTCCGGAAGAACCTCGAGAGGATGATCGCGTCCCTCACCGGCCCAACGCTGCTCGGCAAGGAGGACAGCGCGTGGAGCCTCGCCGGAGAGATGCAGCACCTTCTGGTCAAGGTCGACCGGGCGCTGAATGCCGGCAGGGCAGGGCCTTCCACCTCAGCTGCTGCTCATCACCATTGATCTCAGCTCAGCCCAGCCATGCTCCGGTCTGCTAGATGGAGATAAGCTCCTCCTACCTCCTAGTATAGTTAGTTTAGTCAGTGATCCAGTTGGTCTTCTTGTATATTATGAACTCTAGTCCTGCTAGGTACTGGTCCTGCTCGAATCATCGTAGCTGCTAATTCCCAGTCAGTATGTTTCGGCTGCAGAGACGATCTGGCGATGATCGAGCTTCTAATGCCCATGTGTAATATATATCTACCTGCTACCAGTGAAGTAAGCTATGGTGTGCTTGATCCCTCCCCTTGGCATGATGATGATGATGATGATGATGATGATGATGATAAAATGCAGTTGGTTTCATTGTAAGTACCTTTCATCTGTGGTTGATAGGCCAGGAACTGCAATCCTGGAGTGAGTTGATCTGGTTGCCATCTTCATTTCAACCTGAGATAGCAAACAGCACCAAAAAAAAGGAAGCTTTTATGCAGAGTTGCAGGCTGATGATAATAAAACCAAGCAAACAAAAAAATTGATGTTTGTTGAAACTGACATCACTCCAAGCAATCCTGGAGTGAGTTGATCTGGTTGCCATCTTCATTTCAACCTGAGATAGCAAACAGCACCCAAAAAAAGGAAGCTTTCATGCAGAGTTGCAGGCTGATGATAATAAAACCAAGCAAACAAAAAATTGATGTTTGTTGAAACTGACATCAGTGATTATGTCAGGCTGCTGGCTGGATCTCCATCAGCACAGCAGTCACCACATCATTCAAGATCCAACTGAATTTTGGCATCTTGGGTGATGCATGCACAACAGAATACCAAAAGCCCTCAATGATGCATACCAACAACAATATCAGCATCACAAGCAATATGATATCTGACCCACAACACGATAGTCGGCAAAACCTGGATAATCAAACAATCCACAAACAGATTTGTACAGATGGCACAACCATAACAATATTTTTCTTGTTTTTTTCAGTGTACAGCAGATAGTATACATAATCTAAACTCACAATCATCACATATGGCTAGATTTTAAGTCTGGCTTATTCTTTTATTCCATCTCTAGCCGCCCCGTGGCTGTTGCTGCAGCGGCAATCCAAACATTGTTCACAAACTTATGACAAACTGCCATATCATCTACCAGGATCTTGCTTGCAACTTTTAGATTGTGTGGCGATTGTCGGGGTGGTCCAGCTGTCTAAGCAGCAGCTTCCGCCTGCTCTTCGATCTCGCTGCGTCCAGCATCACTTGCGGCACTCCCATTAACCGGCACTTCAGCGGCGGGGACGGAAGGCGAGCTCGCGGCACCGTTCACCTGCACCTCACCAGCAGCCTCGGACGTGTCGCTAGACGGTTGCTTCGTAAGAGACTTCTGTTGACGAATAGCAGCCGCCGCTTCTGGCATGGCGACACCTGGAGGCTGAGGGGGGACCCATTGACGCTGAGGCGGCGGCCTTTCCACAACACCGCTGCTGTACGCCAGCGGCCTCGGCTCCTCTGCATGGAAATCAGGGGCCTTCCCGTTCTGGTGGTACGAGGGGGCATGGTTGTCCTGAGCTTGGGAGTATGATCCATCCTCGCTCAAGTAGGCGTTGGATCTATAAGCAAGCTTTTGTTCTGCGTGTTGCAGCATCTCCAATGCCTGCTGCGTCTAGCAATAGAGATAGGACACTGTTAGTCAGTTGTTATAACACTGCTGCGTCTAGTAAAAAGAAGCACTCTTGTTTGCAGCAAAGATAAGGCTCAGGGTCATCATATCATACCTTGGTCCCAGAAGATCTATTATCCCCTCGCTGCACCGTCTGCTCAAAGTCGGAATGTCATGCAAAGACAGGTCAGACAATATGCAAGTAAAGTTCGATACATAATTTACTTGAGTCAATTAACTCAAGTGTGAAAATCATCCAAAGCTAGACTGAAGGTTTTGCTACAGCAAATGACATAATCTCCCCCAATATAATGTGCATCATGCAACACCAAATGTGTGTGTTCAAGAGTCAATCCAGCTCATATTCAATATTTCAGCAAAAGCAAGATGTATTAATTATATAACCTGATTGGTTTCTTACCTCGACATAAGATCTTGAATATGACCCGGAGGTAGGTTCAGTAGGTGCTGGCGCAAACGAAGGCCTCCCTGCTCAGCAAACACCCAATGGTAAGTAGCAAGAAAGACGGAAGCACCCAATGGATCTTAGCAAGAGATGCTGACCTGAGCCAAAGTCACTGTTTGGGGCACCATACATATTAGGTTGCTACAAAAAAGGAAAAGCAGTTCAGTAATCGGACAGTTATATCCAAAGCATGAGCATGTTATTGAAAGTGTTATAACAGGATGAAGAAAAGGAGTGCACACCTGAGGAGGTCTCCATGGAGTGCTAACAGGCCCTAAACATTGTGGTCAAACAAACAATAATTTGGTCAGATCCTCATAGTTATATGCGTCGACAGTCATAGTAAAATATGTCTGATCTAGGGCATGCATGCATGCATATGGCTTTATGTGACATTTTCACAAGATAAGCTGTGCACTTTCCGATACAGGGTGGATGGGAGGTTGAACAGCATAGAGTCAAAGGTCTTTAGCATTGTTCCCTCTATAATTAGACCAGCTTTGCAGCGTGTTTGATGCAAAGAAAGAACAATGGAGTATGAAACGGTACAGGTGGATTTATACAGCATTATGAAACGACACAGATGGATTTATACAGCATTGTGCCGACATAAGGTGGATATCTTGTGATGCAGTTGAAAAAATAAAGCTTGGCATTGGCTAATGGGAAGTGGAACAGCATAGCAAAACAAGCCTTCCCTTTAAATGATGGGCCAAGATAGTCTTTAAGGTTTTCAGCATTGTTCCTGCCGTAACTAGATTAACTTTGCATCCTAAATCAAATACTCCCTCCGTCCGGAAATACTCGTCCCAAAAATAGATGTATCTGGACGTATTTTAGTTCTAGATACATCCGTTTCTATTCATTTTCGTGACAAGTAATTACGGACGGAGGGAGTACAGCAAAGTGAAATGGTACACAGATTTTGTTTGATACTAACCATTCCTTGTGGCGGAGGGGGCATGCTCTTCCAGTGGGCGGTAGTGCGAAAACCTATCCTCCCTTGTAATATTTACGGAGTCCCTGCTATGGCTCAACGACTCACTCAATGATTTCAACACCTTTGCTTGGGAATCCAGGGCTTGCGTCAAAGTCACAAGTATCTTCTTTTCTGCCAAAACATAAGTAGAATTGATATAAGAAAAACAGAAACGGTGTGATAAACTGACATGAAGATAAAGTTGCATATGCAGGTAACTGAACTAGTGTGATGAACTAAGAAGGAGCAGTGTTTAGGTAGGATACCTTCGTCCTTGGAAGCGAGCAACTCCCGGTTGGTCTGAGCGATGGCGGAAACGGCCGTCGCGGAGGCCTTGACGGCCTCCCTGGTCTCCTCGTCGATCTTGACCTTGAGCTCGGTCGCCTCATGGCCCTCGGCGACGACCCTGCGGATCCATGACTTGAGCCTGGGAAGGAGCAGCTTCTGCGCAACAGGTAGGTAAGCTTGGTGTTAATGGCTGAGATAAAAAGGTCTGAAACCTGCAGAGAATAGAGGAGGGGAGGTAAGAGGTATAGTATACTACCTTGACAAAGACTGCGGCGCTGGCTCCGAAGCCGAGCAGCAGCCCGGCGGCGATGAAGGCGCGGTACCAGGTGAGCCTGGGCTGCGGCGCGGCGACGACGATGGGCCCTGCCGCGTAAGCTTGCGGGGCGGCGGCTGGGACAGGGGACTGGGCCTGGGTCTGGGTGGGAGGGGACGCGGTGGTGGGCGGCGGGTCCTGCAGAGCAGCAGAGCAGAGCAGGTTAGCTACTAGAACAAGCAGGAGTAGCAGATGGGGAATTGGAAGAGCGAGTGGCGATGCGTACGGGGACTCGTCGGAAGGCCTCGTCGATCTCGTCGGCGGTGAGGCCCTTGTTCTGGAGGAAGGAGCGGCGGTAGACGACGGCGGAGCCCCTGACCTTGGGGTGGGACAGGAACTTGACGGCGTTCTGCACGTACTCCTCCCTCACCGGCTGCGGCGGCGCCTCGAAAGCCAGCTGCTTCTCGCCGGCGCCGGCGGCATCTGCTGCTGGTGATTCAGGGCAGGATAATTGGGTTGGTCAGCAGCGATCGAATTGGGGAATCGAGGGGGCAGAGAAAGAGAGAGAAGCAGACGACGGACCTTGCGGCGGCTGCGACGGCTGATTGGAGTCCATCCCCCTCCCTGGACCTGCCCCGAGCCCCGATGAGATGAGACGGGAGTCGCCCCCTGAGCTTGAGATCTGTGTGGGTCAAGAAGAGATCTTTTTTCTTTTTCGATTGATTGATGAGTCGAGGAGGCGATGCACACGGCGCCGCCTCCCTTCGAAGCAGTTGAGTTGGATTATCTATCCTCTTCTATTCTCTCCTCTGCCTTCTTTCTTTGCCTTCCACCCAAAATTACTTTTTTCTTTTTCGGAACTTCTTCTTCCTCCTCCTCCTCTTCTTCCTCGTACACTTTTTGTCATCCAACACCGTTCATCAAACAACTGCAAAAACAGGCCGAATATTTGAAATCCAACAAACCGGCAGCAGCAAAGCGCTACGAGGTTTGCGGGCGTCCGGAATCGGATGCAGCAAAAAGGGATGCATCTAGAACTAAAATACGTTTAGATACATCTTCTTTTATTCATTTTGATGACAAGTATTTCCAGACGGAGAGAGTATAAATCTTTTTAGATATTTCAATATGGACTACGTGCAAAACAAAATGAATGAATCTACACTTTAAACTGTGTCTATATACATCCCTATATAGTCCATATTGAAAATATCTAGAAAGACTTATGTTTAGGAAGGGATGGAGTACTACTACAAAAGAAAGCAGGAGCCTACACATACCATACATATAACCTCTCCATTCACTATAGCAACAAATCTTTCAACGAGTCTCTCTTTGTAACAACCATACATACATACATACATGTGTAATCTACACGCCAAACATGTTTTCCACCCCCTCAATCTCCCTCTCAGCGATCCCGCAGCTCATGCCCATCTTCAACCACCACCACCACGCCGCCCGCCACCTCAGCCCCATCAACGACCACCGCTCGCCTGCCCTCAGCGTCATCACCGCCGTCGTGATGCCCCACCACGGGCCGGAGCAGCAGGCCCTGCAGCCGCACCAGGTAGCTCTGCCCCGGCCCCGGCTGTGGCCCCACGTACCGGCTCACCACCGCTGCTCCCTGAGGGGCGGTCCTGCTGCAGCATCTCGCTGCTGGAGCGGATGCCGTTGAGCGCGCTCAGGTCCAGGTTGGGGAACACGGAGCAGCGGCAGCGCGGGCACTTGACGTTCAGCCGCAGCCACTGGTCGATGCACTCCACGTGGAAGTTGTGCGCGCAGGGGAGCCCCCGCACCTCGTTGCCCACCTTGAACTCCTCCAGGCAGATCGGGCACTCGCTGCAGTCTGTTGGGACGGCTTTCAGCATGAACTTGGGGAGCTCCTGGATAAGAGCCTCCACAGCTTCTCTCTGAATGAAGCACCACAACAAAAATAGCACATTTAGACGCATTCTTCTTCTCGTCCATGTGAATTGCTACACCTATTTAATTTGTGTGAGCGACTCACCTGGGCTGCTGTCAGATAAAGACCAGGATGGTATGCAGTGTCCTGGCCCATTCCTCTCAGTTCCAAGCCGACCGCCTCAAATGCCCAGTCAGGCACACGAATCATGTCAACCAAAACCTGCACACATCAACATAACGTTAATTACGCCATCGCCGCCATATTACCTTCCTACTGCTAGAAATAAGGTAGCTAGCAAGCTCTAGTGTAGATTTGAATTTGAAACTTGTGTACCGAGGCATTATAATAGGTAATCCTGACTGCTTTGGACACACTGAACAGAAGTAGTACCGATAAAGATCTGTGATAATTTGATCTGATGCATTTAAGCTTCTAATGTTGACAGATCACTTCCTACATCCAACGTCAGTGCAGAAATAAACGGAAGCATTACCCCGTATTCAGAGACCGGAATCCCCTGCTGTGCCCTCAGGCGGAGTGCATGCCTTCGGTTTAGCCACTGCCATGGAAATAAAAACATGGAAAATGTCAAGTTCCACTGATAATCATAACAGCCCAGCACAATCATGGTCACTGGTTCAGTTTGTCCTGTGCAAATACAAAGAACACTCAACAGATTCGTCATGTTTTTTAGTAACTGGATATGATACTAACTGATGCAAATCAAATTTGAACACTCCAATGTCGAATTGGCAACTCAGTATAATAATATTTCAATAATATTAATTGGCAACTCAGTATACTAATTGACACCTTCTGTATAATAATCATGTATAAGCAGCACTTCAATAATGTTTCAATCACATTCAAGCTTTGATTTTGTATGGACAAATTATGCAGCAGTACCTTTCCAACAGCCACGCATGCAATACAGGCGAGCCCACAGTAACTGAAAAGCAGCCATATCAGGAAGCCCCATTTTTGTCCTTCCTCTGGCAGCTGTACACGGGGTGAATGTGCAGTGAGTAGCAATTCTCTCCATGTATGGTGATGGTAAAATTTGCTTCCACGATAAAGAACTTACGCAGCTCCTTGCACTGTTAAACCACAATGTTCCTATCACAGTCCAAACCCACAGGAAGGGGTACAGAAGAAGAACAAGGACTGACAGAACAACTATCCTCCCACAGAAACGAGTATATCTCTGTTGCCATCCAAGATCCCTGTGATTTGTTACACAAAAATGTCATTGATGTACAGCAAGGTTTACAAGTTAATCCGGTTCTCTCGGAAAAAATAGAGGTAGAGAGGTAGTAATCTTAAAACACAGACATAAGACCCCCAACAATAGGCAGAGTACCATCTGCTGTTGTAGAAAATTGTTTTTGTCTTAAAGAGTGCCAATGCATCAAAAGAAATGACCATGTCCTGTTTTATTGAATATTGTTACTGTTGTCATGGAATTGTACCAACGATGTAACTCTAATTACAGAACCATAAACACCCACAGCCCACAGCTAACTCTTATTTTCTTCAGAAATATATGAAGACACAGTTCTGTTTGAATCAAAAATTAAGGTATCCCTAAAACCAGATTATGCAAAACACTGGCGTTGCGCTATTGTGTTTGAAAATAATGTGTAAAACGCTCAAAGACACTAACATTACTATCTCTGGTAAATGATGCCACCATAAATTGTTACTGCGTCCCTTACTCTAGTTGTTAGTACATGAATCTTAGCCTAAGTACCTACCTCACGTAGTATGAACTCACAAATCCACAAGAATGCCTGTGTAATTATGTCTTGTTTTATTCCATATATTGTTACTACTGTCACAGAATTCTACCGCAGTGTAACTCTAATTATATTAAAAAATGTTTAAAGCCCAACTTGTGCTTGAATAAAAAACAGTTATACAAGAAACCAGATTATGGAAAACGCCGGTGTTGCCCTGTGGTGACGCAAGGAAAATAAGGCAGTAACTAGGAGAAAATAATGTGTACAATGCTCGAAGACGCTGACAATACTAGCTCTGATAAATTATGTCATTGTTATCCTGGTGGTTGGTACATGAATCTTAACCTAATAAGTTTGTGTAGCTCAGTTTTGAAGTATGAATTCATTGAGGAATGCGCAGTTGGACTAGGCAGAGGCATGTGAAAGAGAATGGTGGTGCAGGAAGTAAAAGGGGGGATAATAATAGTTGGGGATGACTTACAGCCCCATCCCTGCGGCGAGGCCGTTGTCGAGGAACATGAGGAGGCGGAAGACGAAGACGGTGGTGTAGTCGACGACGATCCATATGTGGAGCGGGTGGGCGCAGAGGCGGTACCTCCTCCAGTTGATGGACACGATGATTCTATATTATGAGAGCAAACACTTAGGCATTCATGCATACATACATACATAGATACATAGAAAATTGAAGAAGCAAATGAAATGAAAACAGATGAATTCAGACGTACACGCTGGTGGCGAGCATGGAGAGGAAGAAGCCGTCGTACCTGCAGCATCAGAGCAGATTCATACACATACATACATTTCCATCAGTCAGTAATAAGAAGAAGAAAAAGAAACAGTGGGGATCGAAAGGGGAACCGAGCGAGCGAGCGAGCGAGGGTTAGAGAGGGAAGGAGAACGGACCACTTGAAATCGACGCCCCGCATCGCCATTCCGTTTGGTCAGATCTGGGGCGGAACGACCTTGGAATCCACCCGCATCCGTCGCCTCCGCTCCTTCCGCGTCGAGGGTTTGGGTGGGTGGATGGATGGATGGATGCGGGGACAAACGGAACGGAATCGATGGGGATGGGATGAAGAAGATGGTTGTGGGGACACTGACCGCACGGTAGATCACCTCTGCTTCGTACCCCCATCCCCTTTGTCATGTTACCATCTACCAGATCGGGACCCCTTACCCAAGATATGCCAGATTTGACCACACAATGATACTTCACCCAAAGACTATTGTGATCCGCTACACTCATGGGTTATTAGTCCACCAAGGATACTATTTCTCTCTCGGATATAGCATTTCTTAAAAGTCCTTGCTAATGAGTATGAAACCAATCTGAACACCCATTGAAGCAAATAGTTCAGATCCCCTCACCCTTACTTGCCGTTTCTCTTTTTCAAATCAAGCATTGTCTGCTTTATATTTTTTTACCATTGTATGATCATGAGTTTCTTGCTTATTGTTTGGATCATACCGTAAAACCTAAGAAGGAACAAAGAACTCGTATGTAGCTAGTTGCCCAAGGTTTTTGCCTCCTATTGTAATTTAGGGTATTTGTGAGATAGTTAAGTAATATATATCAATGAATTGGTCCGATCCTCCGATGTCCGCGTGATTCTTTAATTCGGGTCTCACAAAGGAGGTGCCGTACCACATAATATAAGGAAACTGGTATCAAGATTGGAGGAAACTGCATGGCTATATGAAATTGTAAGGCAGCTAATTAATCCACCATAATGAGTTTCCTTCTAGTGCGTTTTTGCTTTCTTGGGAAGCAAGCCCTGTGTTCCGTTATTACTGGAATGCGGTAGCTTCTAGCACAACTTAAACTTATCATGTTTTAACTTTTAATTTTTTTTATATGTTGAGGTAGACAAGTGTGGCGGAGGGACAGGGCCGAGAAGACCTTGCGCGCCACACATTTTCTCGTGTGGGATTCGTCGATTCGGTAGTGACATCTCGCAGAGCGCCTCCTCCATGCCGCCATGGAGTGAAGGTCCATGATGATCTCACAATGTCCAAAGCGGCATAGGGCGTACCAGTATTAGATCGATTGAGGGCGTACCGGGATTAGCCTCCAAGAAGATGTGGATGCAAAAGGAGTCAGAATAGGTGATTATGTCTTGAGGGTGGTGGACGTGAAGGTGCAAATGGTGGGCGGGAGATGGATAAGGGAAGCACATGACGTTGGATGAAAGTGGTAGAACCAACAGCCACATGCGTCCAAGGGAAACCCTTCTATCGATACATCGACAGACAACCCTCACCCCCGTGAGGGGCGTGATAGAGAAAGGCGGGAGTTCAGGTCTTGGAGAGGCATCCCTAAGGGCGCGAGAGAGGAGTGCGAGGGTGTAGAGGATTCTGACCATAATGCATGCCCGTGAGAGAGGAGTGTGAGGGTCTAGAGGCTTCCGACCACACGGCATGCCTAAGGGCGCGAGAGAGGAGTGCGAGGGTGTAGAGGATTCTGACCATAATG
>NC_041380.1:52959-54188 GCF_002162155.2 Triticum dicoccoides
CGAGAGAGGAGTGCGAGGGGTGTAGAGGATTTTGACCATAATGCATTCCCGTGAGAGAGGAGTGTGAGGGTCTAGAGGCTTTCGACCACACGGCATCCCTAAGGGCGCGAGAGAGGAGTGCAAGGGTGTAGAGGATTCTGACCATAATGCATGCCCGTGAGAGAGGAGTGTGAGGTGTTGGGGAACGTTGCAGAAAATTAAAATTTTTCCTACGGTTTCACCAAGATCCATCTATGAGTTCATCTAAGCAACGAGTCAAGGAGAGAGTTTGCATCTAGATACCACTTGTAGATCACGAGCGAAAGCTAGCCAAGGGGATGGTGATGATGGAGTCGTACTCGAACGTGATTCGGATCATCGATGTCCAAGTGCTGAACGGACAGCACCTCCGCGTTCAACACACGTACGGGACGGGAGACGTCTCCTCCTTCTTGATCCAGCAAGGGGGAAGGAGAGGTTGAGGAAGATTGCTCCAACGGCAGCACGACGGCGTGGTGTAGTTGGTGCAGCAGTACTCCGACAGGGCTTCGCCAAGCATATACGGAGGAGGAGAGGTGTTGGGGAGGGGAGGGGCTGCGCCTTGGCTTGTGTTAAGCTCCCATGCGCCTCCCCGCTATATATAGGGGTGGAGGGGCTGGTTTCTTGCCCTCCAAGTCCATTGGGGCGTTGGCCAAGGTGGGAGGAAAGAAATCCCATCATTTCCTTCCCCACTAATTGTTATCCCCCCTTTTTAGGGATCTTGATCTTATCCCTCCGGGATATGATCTTATTCCTTCTAAGGGGGGATCTTGGTGCGCCTTGACCAGGGGTGTGGGGCCTTTCCCCCACTACTCACGTTCATGTGGGTCCCCCCATGCAGGTGGGCCCCACTCCGGAACCTTCTAGAACCTTCCCGGTACAATACCGAAAAATCCCGAACATTTTCCGGTGGCCAAAATAGGACTTCCCATATATAAATCTTTACCTCCGGACCATTCCGGAACTCCTCGTGACGTCCGGGATCTCATCCGGGACTCCGAACAACATTCGGTAACCACATACAAACTTCCTTTATAACCCTAGCGTCATCGAACCTTAAGTGTGTAGACCCTACGGGTTCGGGAGACATGTAGACATGACCGAGACGTTCTCCGGTCAATAACCAACAGCGGGATCTGGATACCCATGTTGGCTCCCACATGCTTCTCGATGTTGTCATCGGATGAACCACGATGTCGAGGATTCGATCA
>NC_041380.1:54198-59951 GCF_002162155.2 Triticum dicoccoides
GTCTTGGTTCTCTGGGACGGGAGCGTCACCTAGTGGTCCTTCTAGGACATATTGTTTCCTGGCAGCTATGAGGATGATCCTCAGGTTCCGGACCCAGTCCGTATAGTTGCTGCCATCATCTTTCAGCTTGGTTTTCTCTAGGAACGCGTTGAAGTTCATGTTGACATGAGCGTTGGCCATTTGATCTACAAGACATATTTGCAAAGGTTTTAGACTAAGTTCATGATAATTAAGTTCTAATCAAATTATGAACTCCCACTCAGATTAGACATCCCTTTAGTCATCTAAGTGTTACACGATCCGAGTCGACTAGGCCGTGTCCGATCATCACGTGAGACGGACTAGTCATCGTCAGTGAACATTCTCATGTTGATCGTATCTTCCATACGACTCGTGTTCGACCTTTCGGTCTCCGTGTTCCGAGGCCATGTCTGCACATGCTAGGCTCGTCAAGTTAACCCTAAGTGTTTTCGCAGTGTAAAACTGTCTTACACTCGTTGTATGTGAACGTAAGAATCCATCACACCCGATCATCACGTGGTGCTTAGAAGCGACGAACTGTAGCAACGGTGCACAGTTAGGGGAGAACACTTCTTGAAATTTTTGTAAGGGATCATCTTATTTACTACCGTCGTCCTAAGTAAACAAGATGCATAAACATAATAAACATCACATGCAATTATATAGTTGTGACATGATATGGCCAATATCATATAGCTCCATTGATCTTCATCTTCGGGGCTCCATGATCATCTTGTCATCGGCTTGACACCATGATCTCCATCATCATGATCTCCATCATCGTGTCTTCATGAAGTTGTCACGCCAACGACTACTTCTACTTCTATGGCTAACGCGTTTAGCAATAAAGTAAAGTGAGTTACATGGCGTTCTTCAATGACACGCAGGTCATACAAAAAATAAAGACAACTCCTATGGCTCCTGCCAGTTGTCATACTCATCGACATGCAAGTCGTGAATCCTATTACAAAGAACATGATCTCATACATCACAATTCATCATTCATCACAACTTCTGGCCATATCACATGACATGATCAATCGCTGCAAAAACAAGTTAGACGTCCTCTAATTGTTGTTGCATCTTTTACGTGGCTGCAATTGGGTTCTAGCAAGAACGTTTTCTTACCTACGAATAACCACAACGTGATTTTGTCAACTTCTATTTACCCTTCATAAGGGCCCTTTTCATCGAATCCGCTCCAACTAAAGTGGGAGAGACAGACACCCGCCAGCCACCTTATGCAACTAGTGCATGTCAGTCGGTGGAACCGGTCTCACGTAAGCGTACGTGTAAGGTTGGTCCGGGCCGCTTCATCCCACAATACCGCCGAAGCACACGGCATCCCGTGAGAGAGGAGTGTGAGGGTCTAGAGGCTTCCGACCACACGGCATCCCTAAGGGCGCGAGAGAGGAGTGCGAGGGTGTAGAGGATTCTGACCATAATGCATGCCCGTGAGAGAGGAGTGTGAGGGTCTAGAGGCTTCCGACCACACGGCATGCCTAAGGGCGCGAGAGAGGAGTGCGAGGGGTGTAGAGGATTTTGACCATAATGCATTCCCGTGAGAGAGGAGTGTGAGGGTCTAGAGGCTTTCGACCACACGGCATCCCTAAGGGCGCGAGAGAGGAGTGCGAGCGTGTAGAGGATTCTGACCATAATGCATGCCCGTGAGAGAGGAGTGTGAGGTGTTGGGGAACGTTGCAGAAAATTAAAATTTTTCCTACGGTTTCACCAAGATTCATCTATGAGTTCATCTAAGCAACGAGTCAAGGAGAGAGTTTGCATCTACATACCACTTGTAGATCACGAGCGGAAGCTAGCCAAGGGGATGGTGATGATGGAGTCGTACTCGAACGTGATTCGGATCACCGATGTCCAAGTGCTGAACGGACAGCACCTCCGCGTTCAACACACGTACGGGACGGGAGACGTCTCCTCCTTCTTGATCCAGCAAGGGGGAAGGAGAGGTTGAGGAAGATTGCTCCAACGGCAGCACGACGGCGTGGTGTAGTTGGTGCAGCAGTACTCCGACAGGGCTTCGCCAAGCATATACGGAGGAGGAGAGGTGTTGGGGAGGGGAGGGGCTGCGCCTTGGCTTGTGTTAAGCTCCCATGCGCCTCCCCACTATATATAGGGGTGGAGGGGCTGGTTTCTTGCCCTCCAAGTCCATTGGGGCGTTGGCCAAGGTGGGAGGAAAGAAATCCCATCATTTCCTTCCCCACCGATTGTTATCCCCCCTGTTTAGGGATCTTGATCTTATCCCTTCGGGATATGATCTTATTCCTTCTAAGGGGGGATCTTGGTGCGCCTTGACCAGGGGTGTGGGGCCTTTCCCCCACTACTCACGTTCATGTGGGTCCCCCCATGCAGGTGGGCCCCACTCCGGAACCTTCTAGAACCTTCCCGGTACAATACCGAAAAATCCCGAACATTTTCCGGTGGCCAAAATAGGACTTCCCATATATAAATCTTTACCTCCGGACCATTCCGGAACTCCTCGTGACGTCCGGGATCTCATTCGGGACTCCGAACAACATTCGGTAACCACATACAAACTTCCTTTATAACCCTAGCGTCATCGAACCTTAAGTGTGTAGACCCTACGGGTTCGGGAGACATGTAGACATGACCGAGACGTTCTCCGGTCAATAACCAACAGCGGGATCTGAATACCCATGTTGGCTCCCACATGCTTCTCGATGTTGTCATCGGATGAACCATGATGTCGAGGATTCGATCAAACCCTGTATACAATTCCCTTTGTCAATCGGTACGTTACTTGCCCGAGACTCGATCGTCGGTATCCCAATACCTTGTTCAGTCTCATTACCGGCAAGTCACTTTACTCGTACCGTAATGCATGATCTCGTGGCCAACACTTTGGTCACCTTGAGCTCATTATGATGATGCATTACCGAGTGGGCCCAGAGATACCTCTCCGTCATACGGAGTGACAAATCCCAGTCTCGATCCGTGTCAACCCAACAGCTACTTTCGGAGATACCTGTAATGCACCTTTATAGTCACCCAGTTACGTTGTGACGTTTGATACACCCAAGGCACTCCTACGGTATCCGGGAGTTACACGATCTCATGGTCTAAGGAAGAGATACTTGACATTGGCAAAGCTCTAGCAAACGAACTAAACGACCTTTGTGCTATGCTTAGGATTGGGTCTTGTCCATCACATCATTCTCCTAATGATGTGATCCCGTTATCAATGACATCCAATGTCCATAGCCAGGAAATCATGACTATCTGTTGATCACAACGAGCTAGTCAACTAGAGGCTCACTAGGGACATATTGAGGTCTATGTATTCACACGTGTATTACGATTTCCGGATAATACAGTTATAGCATGAATAAAAGACAATTATCATGAACAATGAAATATAATAATACTTTTATTATTGCCTCTAGGGCATATTTCCAACATGAGGGTCTAGAGGCTTCCGACCACACGGCATGCCTAAGGGCGCGAGAGAGGAGTGCGAGGGGTGTAGAGGATTTTGACCATAATGCATGCCCGTGAGAGAGGAGTGTGAGGGTCTAGAGGCTTCCGACCACACGGCATCCCTAAGGGCGCGAGAGAGGAGTGCGAGGGTGTAGAGGATTCTGACCATAATGCATGCCCGTGAGAGAGGAGTGTGAGGGTCTAGAGGCTTCCGACCACACGGCATGCCTAAGGGCGCGAGAGAGGAGTGCGAGGGGGTGTAGAGGATTCTGACCATAATGCATGCCCGTGAGAGAGGAGTGTGAGGGTCTAGAGGCTTCCGACCACACGACATCCCTAAGGGCGCGAGAGAGGAGTGCGAGGGTGTAGAGGATTCTGACCATAATGCATGCCCGTGAGAGAGGAGTGTGAGGTGTTGGGGAACGTTGCAGAAAATTAAAATTTTTCCTACGGTTTCACCAAGATCCATCTATGAGTTCATCTAAGCAACGAGTCAAGGGAGAGAGTTTGCATCTACATACCACTTGTAGATCACGAGCGGAAGCTAGCCAAGGGGATGGTGATGATGGAGTCGTACTCGAACGTGATTCAGATCACCGATGTCCAAGTGCTGAACGGACAACACCTCCGCGTTCAACACACGTACGGGACGGGAGACGTCTCCTCCTTCTTGATCCAGCAAGGGGGAAGGAGAGGTTGAGGAAGATTGCTCCAACGGCAGCACGACGGCGTGGTGTAGTTGGTGCAGCAGTACTCCGACAGGGCTTCGCCAAGCATATACGGAGGAGGAGAGGTGTTGGGGAGGGGAGGGGCTGCGCCTTGGCTTGTGTTAAGCTCCCATGCACCTCCCCACTATATATAGGGGTGGAGGGGCTGGTTTCTTTCCCTCCAAGTCCATTGGGGCGTTGGCCAAGGTGGGAGGAAAGAAATCCCATCATTTCCTTCCCCACCGATTGTTATCCCCCTTTTTAGGGATCTTGATCTTATCCCTTCGGGATATGATCTTATTCCTTCTAAGGGGGGATCTTGGTGCGCCTTGACCAGGGGTGTGGGGCCTTTCCCCCACTACTCACGTTCATGTGGGTCCCCCCATGCAGGTGGGCCCCACTCCGGAACCTTCTAGAACCTTCCCGGTACAATACCGAAAAATCCCGAACATTTTCCGGTGGCCAAAATAGGACTTCCCATATATAAATATTTACCTCCGGACCATTCCGGAACTCCTCGTGACGTCCGGGATCTCATCCGGGACTCCGAACAACATTCGGTAACAACATACAAACTTCCTTTATAACCCTAGCGTCATCGAACCTTAAGTGTGTAGACCCTACGGGTTCGGGAGACATGTAGACATGACCGAGACGTTCTCCGGTCAATAACCAACAGCGGGATCTGGATACCCATGTTGGCTCCCACATGCTTCTCGATGTTGTCATCGGATGAACCACGATGTCGAGGATTCGATCAAACCCTGTATACAATTCCCTTTGTCAATCGGTACGTTACTTGCCCGAGACTCGATCGTCGGTATCCCAATACCTTGTTCAGTCTCGTTACCGGCAAGTCACTTTACTCGTATCGTAATGCATGATCTCGTGGCCAACACTTTGGTCACCTTGAGCTCATTATGATGATGCATTACCGAGTGGGCCCAGAGATACCTCTCCGTCATACGGAGTGACAAATCCCAGTCTCGATCCGTGTCAACCCAACAGCTACTTTCGGAGATACCTGTAATGCACCTTTATAGTCACCCAGTTACGTTGTGACGTTTGATACACCCAAGGCACTCCTACGGTATCCGGGAGTTACACGATCTCATGGTCCAAAGAAGAGATACTTGACATTGGCAAAGCTCTAGCAAACGAACTAAACGACCTTTGTGCTATGCTTAGGATTGGGTCTTGTCCATCACATCATTCTCCTAATGATGTGATCCCGTTATCAACGACATCCAATGTCCATAGCCAGGAAATCATGACTATCTGTTGATCACAACGAGCTAGTCAACTAGAGGCTCACTAGGGACATATTGAGGTCTATGTATTCACACGTGTATTACGATTTCCGGATAATACAGTTATAGCATGAATAAAAGACAATTATCATGAACAATGAAATATAATAATACTTTTATTATTGCCTCTAGGGCATATTTCCAACAGTCTCCCACTTGCACTAGAGTCACCAATCTAGTTACATTGTGATGAATCGAACACCCATAGAGTTCTGGTGTTGATCATGTTTAGCTCACGAGAGAGGTTTAGTCAACGGAT
>NC_041380.1:60150-71437 GCF_002162155.2 Triticum dicoccoides
GAGGAGTGTGAGGGTCTAGAGGCTTCCGACCACACGGCATCCCTAAGGGCGCGAGAGAGGAGTGCGAGGGTGTAGAGGATTCTGACCATAATGCATGCCCGTGAGAGAGGAAATGCGAGTGTTGATGCCTTAAAAGAGGCTTGTGCGCGAGAGTCGAAGGTGGACGGATATTCCCTGTTAACGGCTCCGCCCTGTGCATGTATCAAAAATGACACTCCCTCGGTAGAATTTTATATCTGATATGAATTTGATTTTCTACGGAGGTTTCGTCAATTGATTAATTCGAATCAGACGGAGCGTATAATATAATATAATATAATTTCATAATAAATAAATAAAATGTTTGAAAAAGAGGCGTGGAATTATATACTCAGTGTTGCCACGGATGGGATGGGATCAAATTAATAACGGGAAGAAGAGAAGAGAAGAGAAGAGAAGAGAAAAATATGTGAGGCCGAGGCATCGTATCATTCTCCTCTGGAGTCTGGAATCCATTCCCCACTCCCCTCTCCACTGAATCCATCCAGCCTAGGGTTTCGCCTCCCACGCCGCGCCCCCATCCCGTCCGCATCGCCGCGCCGCGCCATGGCCGACGCCGACGAGCTGTCACGGGGGCTGGCCTCGGACGCCGGCACCAACAACCTCTTCCAGGTGATGCGCGCCGTCGAGGACGCCGAGGCCACCATCCGACACCAGGTCAGGTCCCTCTCCCTCACCCATTTCACTCTCTACGAATGAATGATAGATGAATCCTGTTCCTGTGCGGCGGTGCTAATGACAACACCAACCAACTCAACTGAACGCAGCTGGAGGAGAACAGCCGGCTCAAGGAGGAGCTGATGCGCAAGACCCGGGAGCTCGACGCAATCGTAAGCCCCTCCATCCATCCCCTCACCCGTTGTCTTGTCTTGCTCATGCCACCGCCGCCACCTGCGCTCCTCCTGCCCTTGTTAATTCCACCAATGCCAGATCTACCAAAACTTGCTCTCACCACTGCACATTTCGTTCCTCTCTGTATGTATGTATGTATGTATGTATTTACTTGTATGTATGTATGTATGTATGTATGTATGTATGTATGTATTTACTTGTATGTATGCACGTATGCATAATAATGCCTTTCAGTTGTTTGATACATTGTGTGCAAGCCTCACTCTGTATTGCCACCCAGTCAGTCAGTCAGGCAGTTAACGCTGCTCATATCATGGGCTTCCTCCTTTTGTGCACATCATAATGAGGAGATAAAAGAATGTTGTCCATATCAGGCAACTGTCTGTGCCTACCTGCTTATTACTACTGCATTTTCTTCCCATCATGTGCAGATGGAAATAGTGATGTTACTTTTATCTGCTACCAGAGGCACAGAAATACTAGTAATGTTTTATAGTGTCCTGCGGTTTGTTCATACATCCTGTGCAAGCCTCACTCTGTATTGCCACCTTGCCAGTTAACGCTGCTCATGGTTTTCCTCTTTTTTTGCACATCGAAACGACAAGGGACACTATCAAGTTACCTCATCCTTACCGCTTAACTGCATCTACATGTTAATCTATATTTTCTCATCATGTTCAGATAAGAAATATTAGTAATGTTTTTATTCTGCTACCAGAGGTCCGAGGCTATAAACCAAACCTCTACAAGTGGTCTTCTGGATCAGGACCGGGCCGTCGAGCCCTACAGAGACTCGGTGGGGAATCAGACGGTGGAGGACCAAAGATTGCTTGGCACCTCGTCTTCGCCGCCGGGCTCTCAGGGCACTCTGCCTGGTCACCAGAATGGGCCTGCCGAGCAGACGCTGCACGACGCCGTGATGAAGCAAAAGTACCTGGACAGCGACCAGCCCGGTCGAGTGTCCAGAAAGCCATCGGGGGAGCACATCGCTGCTGAGGCTGGCGTGCGGTCTCACTTCTCTACCCCGTCGTCTCGATCCCTCTCACCCACTAGGTACCTCCATCGCATGTTAACCAGTGCGGCTTAGTTTTTTTTCTTCCCATCACTCTATGCATCTTATCTCTTGCCTGAAGAGCAGTGATACAGAAAATAGCATTTCATTCCAGGAACCGCAGGGAAGGAGAGTACGATTCTAGGCTCAGTTTAGCTGGCCAAGGCATGGAGATGAGCTCAAACATCATCTGGAAGCAGGTATGTATTGTTCACTTGCTCTGTACTGGCGCGCATATGGGATCTCATGTTCCTGATAAAGATATTTACTCGCACAGGATCTTCTTGTTAAGGTCAAAGAACATGAAGAAGAGATTGCACATTTAAGAAGACACCTTGCTGACTACTCAGTGAAGGTATCATGCATACTGCATTACAAAATATTGCTTTACCTTTTTTTACCCCCTTCCACGTTCTCTGTTTTCGCTTTTCGGTATGCATCCACAAAATCTAACTGGACCGTCTTTGGTCCGGCGTCTTGTGTTTCTTGGTAGGAAGCCAAAATACTTAATGAGAAACATGTTCTGGAAAAGCGCATTGCATATATGCGAATGGTAAGTATCTTCATCTTATCAGGTTAAAATACCATCTTGGAATACAGCAGACTAATTCTATAAGACATTGTTTTCAGGCATTTGATCAGCAGCAACAAGATTTGGTTGATGCTGCGTCAAAAGCTTTATCCTATAGACAAGACATCATCGAAGAGAACATCCGCCTGACATACGCATTGCAGGTAACTTTCTTCGCTGTTATACTTTCCGAACTGACGTTGCACTGTTATGCTTGATTCAACCTTACTGTACGTTTGGGAACCATTTGGAGGCATTTGTTTCCAATATAGCTAGTTTTCTTGCGTGAAATGAAGCGTTTATAAAACTTAACTTCATCTCTGCTCCACATTCAAACAAGTGTAGGTGACTTTTTATGACCTCTGTGTATATTCAAAGTAACACTGGAACATATGTGGCCAGGGCTTAGTCTAATAAGTTATTATAAAACTGGCCAGTAGTAATGGAATCACCCAGAGAATAGGAGAACTAATGCGTTAGTCTCTTACTCTATTAGCCATTTCTATTAGAAGCTTATTTTATATGTGTTATGACTTATGAGTCCCCTTATCTTCTTGAATTGTTCTTTGTCTAGTTTGGTGATGTAATGCTGACATGTACCTTTTGTAATCCATAGGCAGCACATCAAGAGAGATCAACTTTCGTATCTTCTTTGTTGCCTATTCTGTCAGAATATAATCTGCAGCCTTCTGTTCATGATGCTCAATCAATTGTTGGCAATCTCAAGGTATGTACCCCTTTTCAATTTATATATGTGACTATGTGTGCCGACATTATGCTTATTTTGGACTTTATAAATTCCAAGTTTCACCAAATAAGTTTGTACAACATGGAGCCGTGGATCAGGAAGTTAGTTATGGAATTTAGGTGTACTAAGAGAGAGCTAACTATCTTCTCAATAGGGATTCTGTGTGATGTGATGTGATGTAGACTATACAGATTATTTAGCAGACAACAAACACCTACGATTTCTAACTTAGAGGTTTATGCTTGGCTTAAGAAAAGAAAAAGGACAGCTGCTCCAACCAAACCTCTTAACGGAATACTTTCTCCAGGCCGGTTTAGAGGGCCAGCTAAAAAATCTCTGGTAACCAAGGCAGAGCGCACCACATCAATTTAAGCTCCTTAATGATGTTCCACCTCGGACATGCATGCCATCCATTGGCTGTGAATTCTTTCCGCCTCCGGACTTCACTCTTGTGCGCGTGTGTCTACAAGGGTAAATGCGGGACGGCCAGGCAGGGAAGGGATTTACTTTGCTGGCCTTTTATATCGGTCTACACGATATTTTCCCCCGGCCCTGTAAACCGGTCCGGAGACCAGAAGGAGTATAAGGCTAACTTTACTTTACATTTTTCTTCTGTTTATTGCCACTATATATGATTCCTTTTGCTCCTTGCTTTGTTGAACCTGGGCCTGTATTACATAACTTTTTATTAAGACTGTATTTTTTTTGTAGGTTTTGTTTACGCATTTGCAAGAGAAACTCATTATTTCTGAGGTGAGTCACAATGAGCTTTGGTTGGAGTTTGCTCTTGAGAGTTGAGACAGTAGCTTATATGGACCTACGTCCTGGCCAGTAGTGGGCTTGTTATGTTTCAGAGATTAGTGAAGATTTTCTCTCACAGAACTTTGAAGTTGTCTTGTGTGCAAACTTGGATGGTGCAGGAGAAACTGAAGGAATCACAGTACCAGATTACTCCTTGGCGTGCCGAATCTTCAAATAATACAAGTGGTCCTGCGCAGTCACCTCCTCCTGGAAATGCATTGGTTGCTTCTGTACGATTCTACACTGGCTTTGTCCTTTACTCTTTGGATGCATGGATATTCTTCTAACTTGCCACATTTCCAGAGCCAACCCAGCCTTGACATTGTGCCCCAGCAACCATATTCTCATGTACAATCTCCAATTTCTTCCCCCGTTCGAGCTAGACGGGATTGGGATTTACTGGCAAATGACAACCGACAGGTCATCTCAGCCGAGGCTGCTGCAACAACTACAGAGCATGGCAATGCTGGAAGGACCTCTCCTCCAAGCAGGTTATTACTGTTCTATTAAGAGCTCTGTATCATCTGTAATTCACGCTCTCCTTTTGCTGATCTATCTATCTTTTATGATTACCTTTTGTTAGTTTGTATTTTTCAACTACAGGGCATGGCAAAGTTGGTTGTCTTACTGGGTCTGTCTTCTCTTGTTTATGCAGCAACCAAACTACCAAGGATGTTTCAGCGCAAGGGACTGAGCGTGATCCTCGTGCTGTACGATTTAACCTTGAATCCGAGGATCAAAACCCATCATTCACAGACCTTGTTAGGAGTGATGTATCTGAAAATCTCGAGGGAGCTGAAACCCAAGCTTCACAAGAACCTCCTGCGGAGTGGGGTTCTGAAGGCGCACCTAGCTCGGCATCTGGCCCCGATGATGGAAACTTGCCTTACCCTCATCTTCCTACTGTCCTTGAGGAGCCTAGTACTTCTTTCTCTGAAGGTGCTGGATAATTTTGATTTATGCAATTTCATTCTCCTTATTTCTTCAGTTCTGATGGTAAACATTTTTTTCATGAATATGCAGTTGCAGAGGATGACCCACTGCCAGCCATAGATGGGCTAAGAATCACAGGTGAAGCTTTTCCTGGAAAAGAACTTCAAGCAAGTGGGTATTCCATCAACGGGACCACGAGTTGTAATTTTGAGGTGCGGTTTATATTTGTGGTTCAACATGCTCTGCTATCCTATCAAATTCCTGTCTTTTTGAGCTTCTTTTTAGTTCACTACAATTTAAATGTTTGCAAAAACAAATTGTGCATGCAGTGGGTACGCCATTTGGAAGATGGATCGGTGAATTACATAGAAGGTATTATGTTTTCACCTGCTGCAAGGAAGTTTTTGCTGTATTTTATTTTGGTGTACTATGACAAAAGGAAAACCAATATTACCGTTCCCTGGTGTAGGTGCAAAGCAGCCCACATATTTGGTTACTGCTGATGATGTGGACTCTTTACTAGCCATAGAGGTCCAGCCTCTAGATGACCGGAAAAGAAAGGTAAATCCTCTCATCTGATATTCATAAGTGGGGAACCAATAGCTTGGTCTAGTTCTGTTAACAGAACAGATTCTATAGGTTGAGGATCATATACCATATGCCCTTGATTATGATTTGTCTCAGTATGCATTAATAAATTAGTGAGGCACCCGGACATAGTTGTTTGTTTGGAAACTATGAAAGTGTAGACCCTTGGAGCTTTCAGTAGGACACTCGTAATCTTTAATTATATCTGAAGCATTTCTTCTTCTTTTTTTGTAGGGGGAGATCGTGAAGGTTTACGCTAATGAGCAGAAAAAGATTACTTGTGGTGAGTTTGCTGAGAAAATATTTGTATTTTTGGCAGGTAGCATAAACTTGTGCATGCTTGTCATGATCTAATTGGTGAAGTATCTGAGCTCAGTATCCCCCCTGAGAATTCCTAAAATAATTCTAGTTCTGTGCTGGTTGTTAAACACAACAACAGAAAATATTACAAGAACCATATTGCTGAGTAGGGAATCGTTATCTGTGCAGATCCTGAAATGAAGGAGCTCATCAAGAAAATTCTTTCCGCTGGACATGTGTCATATGAAGTTCTACTACCTGTATGCCCCCTTTCTTGCTCAAAGCATTCTTGCCGCACCTGTTTCTTCATGTCATGTAACCATTGATTTTTTTTATTCTGCAGGTTAGATTTATAGATATGTGGGAACCTGCAGTATTGGCAATAAAGAGGGAAGGCTACAGCATCAAGTGTAATGGACAGCGTGGCGTTGTTATCACAGAGAAATTCCAGCAAGCTACAGCGGTATGGTTCCAAAAAATCATTTCCCTTGAAATTACTCTGTTCTAGCTTCTGATTATACTCTGCCCAGTGACAAGAAAGCCCAGTATTTTTTCTGTGATAAAATCTTTTAAGATATGAGTACCAGAATCTTTGGTAGTGGTGTGATTTTATACATTTAGTAGGTTTCCTGAAATTTAATGAAAGAGACTGGTCAAATTTGGCAGTGGTGTGATTTTATACACCTCTAATGATAATAATTAATTTTCGATTGCGCTGCCTTTTCAGTATGCAGATTTGATAACTAATCTTGTACGACATTTATTTGCAGATCAATATCCCGTATGGACATCCAACCGAGTTCTCGATCCAGTCTGCGGATGGTGCCGAGTATAATCTCAAGCCTGGAGAGAACTCCCCGTGAGTTTTGAGTTTGAAACCAAGTCACGGCTATCTTACATCTTATGTTTGTGTTAATAATGGTCAACTGATGGAATCTTGCATTCTGCAGGTCACGGGATAGCATCGTGCTCATACTGCGGCTCTTCAGAATGAAGGTGCGGGCATTTTTGTTTTATCTCTTTAACGTGCTTCGATTTGTGTTTGCTACACTGAATCGAGGCACACTTGAAGTTAATGCTGGCATGTGCTTTTTTTGTGTGGCATGTGATGGAACTGAAATGAAGATGTTGACGCGTTCTGTTTGTGTGCAGGCCGTCGAGAAGAGCAAAGGAAGGAAGAAGGGCATCTTCTTCAAGTAGCTATTCATTGTAGCTATTCATTCATTTGGATGCGGTCGTAGCGCGATTATTATTATTCTTGGTTGTAGAAAGAAAGAGAATGAAGGAGGATTAGGTATGTAGTAGTACTAGTAGGTGGCTAACTAGCTATATAGTATCTGGGTTCTCATTCCTGTGAATGATGTATTATATTTATGTTGTTGCATTTATATGTACTATATCTATCTATCTATCTATCTATCAATCATATGTCAGTTTGCCTTTCTGTGTAAAGGAAGGTACAAATATAGGTATGGATGAATTTTGTCTTTTTTTTGGTAGATCTTAACGGATGGCTACTGAATTTTGTTAGCAACCTATGAACTGTGTACGGCCAACAGTTTCTCGTTATATATACCGTGCCGCTCGTCCCACCTGTATCCTCGTCTGCGCATTCTCTCTCGCTTGCCTTCTCAATTTCTCTCCCTCTATCTCTGCATCATCGCCAATGGCGCCGCCGGTGAGCCAACACGCCGAGGAGAAGGTGCCGCTCTGCAACGACAACCTCGCCCCAAGCAGCGACGAGGAGGACCCCTACGCGCCACTGGACTTGGTCACGCCTGATCCCCCAGCGAGGAGTGGTTTTGGAGTCAGTTCGACCTCGCTCTGTGGAAGACGTTGCCGCCGGCTGAAAAAGCCAGGCGTGTGGCGGTCATGAAGGCGGACGAGAAGAAGCGCGAGGAGGAAGAGGCGGCTAAGGCCGCCTGGAAGGTGGAGGAGTTGGAGCTCTGGCGGGAGGCGCGTTGGCACGCGCAGGAGGTCGATGAAGACAGCTGCTTCAACGCCAAGAGGGCCAGAGGCGCTTTGCGCCTCCTCGCTGCATGGAGGTGGGCAGATCGCGTCGAGAAGGCCACCGATGAAGAGCTCACCTACGCGTCGTCTACAATGGCCAGGGCGGAGGCCTACGCCCGCCGGGAAGCTGCCGATGCGCATGTTGCGGAGTGCGAGGCGGAGGAGGAGGCTATCTCCCTCCGCGCTGGGAAGCCGGTGCGCACCAGGGAGTCCGTGGCCAAACGCAAGGAAAGGGCCCTTAGGAGGGACTATTGATTTTTAGTTAATTTATTACTTGTCTTTAAATTTAATGTATTTATAGCACAACAATTCACACACATATGTGTGTGATAATATATATTATGTAATGAACTGGATTGTGGAGCATTATTGATGAATTTCTATCTTATTTACCTACTCGATGTCTCATTTTTTTTAGTAAAACTACCTATTCTGAGAATATATTTACACTGATGTCAATCAGGCATGTTTTCGAAGAGTTAACTATCTGTGATTTGGGCTAAAAAAACGCATGAGGTGGCATGATCTGTACAGATGTTGTATGCAAAATAGCTGTTTGTGAAACTTCAAACATCACACACAATTGCTATCTAATAATTGTGTGAATTGTATTGCATGCGGAGTAACTACTGAAGTTGTATGTGACTCGTTGTTATCATCACACACAATTCCATAACTCGACCCCAACCAGGTTTAGCCCACGACCTCTCAAAACGGACTGTGTGCGATGGATTAAGTCATTGCATACGTTTTATTCCGAAGAACTATATGCACGCTAACGCATACGTACGTTTTATTTCGAAGAACTGTATGCACGCTAACGCATACATAGTAACCTCAATTTTGCCATGTGACGTGCTCAAACTAGCAGAATCAAGGCGACACGACCCCAATTTTGACATGCGACGTGCTCAAACTAGCAGGATCAAGGCAACGCGACGCCGGAAATGAAGCATATACAACGCCGGAAATGAATTTTGGGGGGAAACCAAGATTGCCGGCGGGTGAATTTCACATCGGGTCAGAGTAGAAGCAAGTTTGTTGTTTGGTGACACACCTCATACACGAGAAAAGAGAAAAGAGAGAGGGGGGGAAACAAACAAAGGGGATTGAATTGGGTTTGGATTCATACCACAACTTGGGTCCCCCGGCGGTTTCCTCCTTCCTCTCGGACAAAACCAAACGAACCAAGAGACAAACTTCTTCTTCTTCTTCTTCCTCCGGCGGATCTCATCTTCAGATCACATCCAAGCAGCGCAAGCAGGAGACGAGACGCGCTCCCTCGCTCGCTCCACCGTCCACAACCAAACCAGGTACGTCCGCACTCGGTCCCCTCCCCTGGAAGATCGATCTGAGCTCGGAGCTCAGATCGGATCGGACCAGATCTTGTTTCTTTCTTTCTTCAAGATCCCGATCCCCACCGCCCTGATTCGATACCCGATTCCTCTGATCACGATCCCGTCCATCGGTTTCCCGTCTCCAGGCAAAGGGCAGCGATGGCGTTCGACAAGGTGGAGGAGCTGCGGCCGGGCACCTACGGCCACAACCTCCAGCTCCGGGTGCTCAGCTCCAAGCCCGTCGTCCTCCACAGGCCGCAGGGCGGCAGGGCTGGCGGCAACATGCGCATCGCCGAGTGCATCGTCGGCGACGACACCGGCGTCGTCGTATTCACCGCCCGCAACGAGCAAGGTAGTCTCCCAGATTCAATCGTTCACCTCCGTTTCCTTCTTCTTCTTCTTCTTCTTCTGCCTGATTGAGAAGAAATTTACTATGATTGCTTGCTTGCTTGTAAACTATACATGCATAATTGGGATCTTATCTGTCTCGTAGTTTGGTTTCCTTCAACATCTGGAATTCTACTAGTTCAGCCACAGCTGGCATTTAAACGAAGCCACTGTACAAGATCGGCACTCGTTGGTGCTATAATGTTGAAATCCTGATGCTCTGCTGCTGCTGCATACATGTTTCAGTCCAAATAACCTACTCCTCATGTTCACTCATTGCTGGCTTATTAACTTGATTGACCTGTTTCTTCTTTTGCCTGCGTAATTGCACGGTCGACAGACAAACGGTTGACCCCTTGTTATCAGGGTTTAACTTTCAGGCTTTGCACAATCAACCACCTTCTGATCATAGCTGCCATCCCTGTATTCATCGTGCATTCAACGCTTGGCTTGATGATGTAATCATGATTTTACTTTCTGGGTTTGCAAAATTCCCTGGACCCTGGCCGGTCTCCGGTGACTTGCCTGTCTGGTTTGCAATAAATGTGTTTTTCTTTACCTTAATATATAGATCTGAGCTTATTTCCATCTATCTTGTTAAGAAATTCTGCTAGTTCCAACAGGCCCAGCACTTAAACTAACTTGCAGTATGCCATCATCATTCATGGGTGCGTGCTATAATCAACACCTCACACTTGTGGAATGATCTTAAGTTGAAATCATGATACTCTGCTGCATATATGTTTCAGTCCAAACATCCTACCTATGTCCCCTCATTGCTTGCCAACTTAACTTGATTATTACTCTCTTGGTCAACTGCCCTGATGGGAATTTATCTTGCGTTTCTTGCTCTAGTGGACATCATGAAGCCCGGGGCAATCGTGGAGGCGAGGAAGGCGAGGGTGGACATGTACAAGGGGTCGATGCGCCTGGCCGTGGACAAGTGGGGGACGCTCAAGGCCGCCGAGAGCCCTGCGGACTTCAAGGTGAAGGAGGACAACAATGTGTCCTTGGTCGAGTTTGAGCTCATCACTGTGATGCAGTGATTGAAGAGGGCTCCTCCTCCCCCTTGCCTAGGAGGAGGAGGAGGAGGCAGAGGAGGCTCAGCAGCTGTTAGGCTGAGCACAAAGCAATAAGCCGGCCAATCATGGCTCATGTTCTTCACCCCCTCCCCCCTCTCTCTGTTTACTGTTTATTTGCTGGAAGTTTTGCTAGTCCTGCTACCTTGGATTAAATGTCGTTAGTATACCATATATGTTTGTGCGGAGTTGCATCCAGATTGTTGTGAGTGAGCCCTGCCATCTCTTTGTGTTAGACCTGGTATATCAATTAACTAATTATGTTAAGCACTGGTGACATATATCTATGAAAGTCCTTCATGGACGACATCTTGCTGAACGACATGCGCACGATGGCTTGCCCATGGATGGTATGATATATGACATGTCGTGTGTCTTCCGGTTGGCAACTGTCGTCCGTGTAGCAGCGCTCTATATCCATGAGCTGCTTGTGTTGCCTTGGTGAGTGAAGTGATGTTTTGCTTGCCTGAATGTTGAGTGTTAACTGATCATCATCATGATGATAATGATTTTGTAGTGCAATGTTGATGTCTTGTTAGGGTGATGGGTTAGCAGGCAGAGTGGATGGGTGGCAGTTGGCACAATCACCTT
>NC_041380.1:71651-76254 GCF_002162155.2 Triticum dicoccoides
TTGTGTTGTGGTCTGGTCTTTGTTCTTGTGCATTATGATGGGTCAGTCAAAGAAGAGAGAAGCAGGCCATGGTGGCTGTCTATTGTTGCAGTGGTTGCAAATGTTGTGCTGTCTTGCTAGCTGGTAATAATTGTAGTAATGTGTTGTGCTTGTGATTGGGCCACCCACATCATCACCTTGATTTATCTTGTTGGATGTGGATAATGTAAAGTAACAACAAGGTGACCCATAATGCCGCGGTGGGCGGTACCATGGTGTTTTGTGCAGTACACCAGAAAAATAACAGTGATAATGATGTAGGTTTTGTTTCCTGAGCTACGGCAAACCCTCCATTTAGGCCCTTTTTTGGACAGAAAAAGAAAGAAACGGCGGTAATATATGCACATATGACTACAATTTTCCATAAATCCAAAACAGTAATGATGAAAAAATACGATTTCATTTTGCCAGACCATATTCTTTGCGATGGCAGGTCATTTGGGGTGCTACGTCTAGTCGAACCCCTATGGTGTTGTATGGGTCATGCCTTCGCGGTGTTGAAGCATCATTCTTTAACAAATTCAGCTACATCTTCCGCATGGTTCTGAAAATAAAAAGTAAAGAATGGGCCAGTTGTTTTTTCATTGTTAACCCCAAAGAATATGGCTTCTTTGCCTTTTAATTACTACTAGCAAAGCACACATAAAAAAAGGCATGATTGATTACTTGGAATGAGCAGGCTGGTTGTTTTTTCCTTGAACTCTAAAAAAATGGGTGGTTTACCCTTTTAGCAAAGCACACAAAAAGGCAGCGTTACTTACTTCTATGGAATGGAAAACTCCTAAAAATCCCAGCAGTCGACTGATGTTTGTTAATCAAAACAAGAAAGGAGTATAGCGGTCACGCATATGACAAATTTAAACAGAGTACTTCACGCTAAAAACATCTCGCCGGAGTTCATCAACTCAACACACCATAGTTCACCACACATAGCATAGGGGAACCGAAACATAGCATATAGGGGATCTACTAGTCGTCGAAGCCGGGGGTGGGCGGGGGACTACTTCACCGAGGTTCTACTCATCCGAGTCAGAGTCATCCGAGTCGGAATCCGAGTCGGAGTCATCGTCCTCATCGTCTTCGTCACTGGAGATGACCTCGGTGGGCAGCGGCTTCCCTCCGTGAATGGTGTCGTAGATGAGGTCGTCGTAGATCCGGCTTTGGAGGTCATACTCCTCCCATAGCGCCGACAGCCGCGCAGCCGCAGCCGAATCTCCAGCGTCGGCGGCGGTCCTCGCCTCAAACCACGCCTGCTGGACCGCGTCCTTGCGCTGGAGCGCAGGTCGAAGAGCCGGCCGTAGCGCAGGAAGGTCTTCCACACATGCGACCTCGATCCGGCGATGCGGGACTTAGCGCCGCAAGTGCACGCCGCCTCCCGTTTCTTCTTCGACACCGGAGGGTGGAGGCCAGACCATATTTGTCTTCGTGTAGCCTACATGTGATGATTTTAAGATACTTATACCCATGATATCTAGTAGACTAGATTTGTTGCGCATGCCAACATGGAAATGTTAGTTTAAAAAAAACTATGAACCCTGAGTAAGTTCCTTTTTTTTACTAGTATTTGAGATAAATTCCAAATTGTTAGGTGTATTTTCCTTTTACACCAGTAAAAGCCGGCAATTACTCATGTAATCATTGTTGTGACGTGTGGCATTTCAACCCAAAATTATGCTCAAATCTATATATTGCTCACTATACATACATAATTTATACAATACAAATAGGTTTTGTCGCGGGTTAACCGAGGCTGTTGCTCATGGCTGTTCAACTTTTGCTGCTCGGGAATGCATCTCCGCCGCTTCGGCACAACCTGGTAGTGGTTGGCCTCGTCCTCGGCGTTCGTGTGCGCCCATCTGACGCCCCCAGCTCCATGGTATCCTTTTACGGCCTAGGTGGCGTCAGGTCCGGCAATGTTGGGCCGGCAGCCACGATGCTCAATAATGTTGCGCCTTTACTTTGAATCGGTTTGGCTCAAGGTTACTGTCCCCGTGAGGCTTTTGCTTCGGTGGTCGTCGTTGTGGTAAGCAAGTTTGAGTCGTGTTGTTGTGGGTCGGGCTTCAACTTTCGTATTGTAAGAGCTTCGGTTCCATTCCTTGTGATGTTAGGTCATTTAGGGTGCTCTGCCTCTACCTAGTCGTGCCTCCATGATGTTGCATGGGACATGCCTTCTCAGCGTTGTAGCATCATTCTTTCTTTAGGAATTCACATGGAGCTAGATCTTCCACATGGTTCTGAAAAAAAGGAAATAATGGCCAATTGTTTTTCAATGTTAAACGAAAGAATATGGCTTCTTTGCCTTTTAATTACTACTAGTGGGCCAATTGTTCTGAATATGGCTTAACATGGGTAATTTTCCCTTTTAGCAAAGCACACAAGAAGGCAGGGTTACTTACTTTTTTTTGGAATGAAAAACTCTTAAAAATTCCAGCGGTTGAATGGTGTTTGTTAATAAAAAGAAGAAAGGAGTATGAAAGTAGGAAGGTGGGAGGGGGAAGCGAAGGAAGTGAGTGAGCGGTTTACTTTTGTAGTTCCCTTCCCTACACACTCATGCAAGCGGTTTATTCTTGCGGTGTCCCCATGACGCTTGTGCTTCAGCCGATGTTGTTGTCATCGTTGTCACGGTGGTCGAGTTTGGGTTGCGTTTGTGACGGTACTCATATTTTTTCCATTGTTAACCGAAAGAATATGGCTCGTCTGCCTTTTAATTGCTAGCAAAGCACACATAGAAAGGCATGACTGATTACTTGGGATGAGCAGGCTGGTTGTTTTTGTCCTGAACCCCAGAAAATCGCCCTTTTAGCAAAGCAGAAGAAAAGGCAGGGTTACTTACTTTTTTTGGAAATGGAAAACTCTTAAAAATTCCAGCAGTTGACTGGTGTTTGTTAATCAAAAGAATAAAAAAAAAAGAAAAAAGAAGAACAAAGAAGTATGAGAGCAGGAAGGTGGGAGGGGAAAGCGAGTGAGCAGTTTATTCTTGCGGTTCCCTTTCCCACACGCTCATGCAAGCGGTTTATTCTTGCAGTGTCTTCGCGACGCTTGTGCTTCGTTGATGTTGTCGTCATCGTAGTCAAGTTTGGGTTGCTTTTGTTGCGGATTGGGTGCTGGGTTTCGCATCCATGCCTTGCGATGTCATGTTGTTTAGAGTTCTTCGGCGAGGCACGCCCCTGTGGCGTGACAGGGGGTGTGCCTTTTTACCCTTTTAGTGTACTAGCACACTAATGAAAAAGGCATGTGTTACTTACTTTGGAGTGAAAAAAGTCTTGATTATATATGATTGATAATGTCAGTCGACCGGTGTGTGTTTGTTTGTTAATTATATTAGTATATATAAATAAAATAAGAAAAGGAAAGGAAAAGGAATATGAAAGCAGTAAGGTGGAAGGGGAAAGCGAAGGGTTTATTCTTCCATTTGTGTTGTAGAAAGAAGTCGTCATTTTCTTCCGTTGCCTTGCCTACGCACGCGCCTCCTTCTTCTTTCTTTCTTGTGCCGACACAGAGTGAGAGAACCCATTGTCTATCATCATCAGCATCCATCCATCCACCAAAATAAATATTCCACCTTTCCTTTTTGTTTCCAGATTACCGGAGGAATGATGAGTTGATTCATTCTCACTATCCACTCCAAAATCTACTCGAGCTCACCTCATCCATCCACCAAAAAGGCAGGGTTACTTACTTTTATGGAATGGAAAACTCTTAAAAATTCCAGCAATTGACTTGTGTTTGTTAATCAAAAGAAGAAAGGAGGATAGCGATCCCGCATATGGTAGAAATTTAAACAAAGTACTTCGCGCTAGAAACATCTCGCAGGAGTTCATCAACTCAACACATCATAGTTCACCACGCATAGCATAGGGGAGTTTTTGCAAACCATAATAATTATACATAGCATAGGGGCACGGAAACATAGCATAGGGGATCTACTAGTCGCCGGAGCTGGGGGTGGGCGGGGTCTACTTCACCGGGGTTCTACTCGTCGGAGTCAGAGTCGTCGCCCTCGTCATTGTCGTCGCTGGAGATGACCTCGGCGGGTAGCGGCTTCCCTTCATGAATGGTGTCGTAGATGACGTCGCAGTAGATCCGGCTTTGGAGTTGGTACTCATCCCAGAGCGTCAGCAGCCGCACAGCCGCAACCGCATCTTTGTCATCGGCGGCGGTCCTCGCCTGAAACCATGCCCACTCGGCCTCCCACTGGCACTCCCACTGGCACTGGATCGCCGAGTCGAAGAGCCGGTCGCAGCGCCGGGAGGTCTTCCACGCACGCGACCTCGATCCAGCGCTGCGGGACTTGGCGCCACGCGTGCACGCCGCCGCCCGTTGCTTCTTCGACACCGGAGAGCGGAGGCCAGAGTCGTCGGCCTCGTCGTCGTTCTGGCGCTTGCGGGCGAAGAAGCCGCCGCGTGCACCGCCTCCACCGCGACACCCGAAGCCACCGCGATCGCCGAACCCCCTTCCGCCGCCACGCCTCGCACCGGCAGACGCCATGGCAGCTTCGATCCGGCAGAAAACAGGCCGCAAAAGGCCGTCGCTCGATTTCTCGCTGGAGTACACGAAAGGCGGC
>NC_041380.1:76604-78587 GCF_002162155.2 Triticum dicoccoides
GGGGGAGGGCTTTTCATGGGCCAGGACTTATTTGGGGTATCTACTCGGGCCGATTATTTGGGTCGTCCCGTATAACGGCCGGAAAAGCGTAGTTTACCGGCCTTATGCGGGATCTGCTAGAGATGCTCCAATAATTAATAATATAACGTTTGTTTACCGAGCTATGGCGAGCCCTCCATTTAGGCCATTTTTTGGACAGAAAAAGAAAGAAATGGCGGTAATATATGCACATATAACTATAATTTTCTGTTAATCCAAAATAGTAATGATGAAAATATAATTTCATTTTGCCAGACCATATTTGTCTTCGTGTAGCCTACATGTGATGATTTTAAGATACTTATACCCATGATATCTACTTCTTTCGTTCCTAAATATTTGTCTTTTTAGAGATTTCAACAAATGACTACATACGGAACAAAATGAATGAGTCTACACTCTAAAATATGTCTATATACATCCGTATGTGGTAGTCCATTTGAAATCTCTGAAAAGACAAATATTTAGCAATGGAGGGAGTAGTAGACTAGATTTGTTGCGCATGCCAACATGCAAATGTTATTTTTTTTTAAGAAAAAAAAACCCAATGAACCCCAAGTAAATTCACTGCGTTCCTTTTTTTACAAGTATTTGAGATAAATTCCAAATTGTTAGGTGCATTTTCTTGTTACACTAGTAAAAGCAGGCAATTATACTCGTGTAATCATTGTTGTGACATGTGGCATTTCAACCCAAAATTGCGCTCAAATCAATATATTGCTCAATAATGTTGTGCCTATACTTTGTATCGGTTTGGCTCAAGGTTATTGTCCCCGTGGCACTTATGCTTCAGTGGTGGTCGTCATTGTAGGCGAGCTTGGGTCGTGTTGTTGTGGATCGTGCTGTAACTTTCGTAGTGTAAGAATTTCGGTTCCATCCCTTGTGATTTTTGGCCATTTAGGGTGCTGTACCTAGTCGTGCCTCTATGACGTGGTATGGGTCATGCTTTCTTGGTGTTGTAGCATCGTTTTTTCTTAACGAATTCTCTTCTGCATGGTTCTGAAAAAAAAGGAAAAAACCTAAAGAATGGGTCCTTTTTCTTTTACTTCCCCGTCTCTCTCATAATGTAAGATGTTTCTTTGACACCTGGTGTCAAAAAACACCTTACATTATGGGACGGAGGGAGTAGTAATTAGAAAAGCACACATAAAAAGTCATGCTTACTGGAAATGCGCAGGCTATTGTTTTGTCTTGAACTCGAAAAAAATGGCCCTTTTAGCAAAGCACACAAAAAGGCAAGGTCACTTACTTTTTTAGAATGAAAAACTCTAAAAAATCCCAGCATTGACCGGTGTTTGTTAATGAAAAGAAGCAGAAATGAGGGGAAAGCGAAGGAAGTGAGTGAGCGGTTTATCCTTGCACTTGCAGTTCCCTTTTCCCATCCTCATCTTCTTGTGATGTAAGCAAGCAAGTGGTTTATTCTTGCAGTGCTTGGGTCGTCATGGTAGTCAAGTTTGGGTTGTGTTTGTTGTGGAGTGGGTGATGTTGTGCCGTCTTGGGTTTTCCATGGATCTCTACCATTTCCTTTCCTCCCTCTGATTCCATTCCGTTCCATGGCGCACTGAAAAGGATTGGGTGCTTCCCTCTTCCTCATCTTCTTCTTCCCAACCTCACCTCCGATTTCAGAGAACCTACCTACCTTCCTTCCTTCCATCCTTCCGTGTCAAATCCCCCAACCTAGATAGATACACATACACAGTAGATAGATAGACATACACACAGACAGACACACACACAGATGGCGGCCTCGCCGCCGGCCCCTTCCGCACGCTCCCGGGCCCTCGCCTCCAGGCGCCCCAATGCCACTCCCGCAGCAGACGCCGCCGCGCCCTCCACCTCCACCTCCACGACATCCCCTCCTCCTTCCTCCCCGCCGTCCGCTCCACCTCCAAAGCTCGCCGCCTCGCCGCCACCGACGCCGCCTGCCGCGCTCCCACCTCCAAA
>NC_041380.1:79167-88668 GCF_002162155.2 Triticum dicoccoides
TCGCCCCCCGCCCACGCCCCGCCGCACGCCAAGCCATCGCCCCCTCCCTCGGCCGGCCACCACCCGCAGCTGCCGACGCCGGCCACGGCCGTCGACCCGGCCAACCAGCACGGCAGGAGCCCCAACAAGTCCTCCACGCAGTCCGCCGGGGAGCGGGGCAAGGCCTCCGCCACGCCGAGCAACAACGGGGGGGCCAGCAACAGCGTCGTCATCGCCGTCGGCGCCGTGCTCGCCTTCCTGGTGGTCACCCTCATAGCGGCCGCCCTTCTCTACACCAAGAAGCGCCGGAGGGGGAGGGACGACTACCGCCCCGGGTTCAGGTCGCCGCCGTACTCTTCTTCAGAGCTACCACCCTCAGGTTCAGGTAATACTTCAAGTTCAACCTCAATGTGCTGAATGTGAATTCAGTGCACACTCACTAATTCAGTCATGCATACATTCATTCTTATATCTAAGCACATTTTTCGCAGTTCCTTCGGGCGGCGGCTCGGCGAACGCGGCAATGTTGTCGTCGGCCGACCCCTCCGTCCACACCAACTACAGCGCCGGGAGCCCGAGACTGAAAGCGTGCCTGTCCGACATGAGCGTGGGCAACTCGCGCTTCTTCACGTACCAAGAAATGTACCAGATCACCGACGGCTTCTCGCCGCGCAATTTGCTCGGCGAAGGAGGGTTCGGGTCGGTGTACAAGGGCCGGCTGCCCGAAGGGAAAGACGTGGCTGTCAAGCAGCTGAGGGATGGCAGTGGGCAAGGGGAGCGCGAGTTCCAAGCCGAGGTGGAGATAATCAGTCGGGTGCATCACCGGCATTTGGTGTCTCTCGTGGGGTACTGCATTGCCAATAGCCAAAGGCTGCTCGTCTACGATTTCGTGTCGAATGACACCCTGCATTATCATCTCCACGGTACGCTTGTTAACATTTTGCAATATTTGTGCAAAAACCATTGCCATATGTAACTTCTGGCTGTACAACAAACTGAGGTTGTTCTGAACTGTATGCGTTCGCAGGACAGGGAAGGCCTGTTTTAGAGTGGTCGGCTAGGGTTAAAATTGCTGCCGGTGCTGCTCGTGGAATAGCATACCTGCATGAAGATTGTAATGCTCTTTCTTACCTTTTCATCATCTTTCCCATTTTCATTCTGCTTTCTGTTAACCCGGCTGCCTTCTTTGCCCTTTCACAGGCCATCCAAGGATAATCCACCGAGACATCAAATCCTCAAACATTTTGTTGGATAATAACTTTGACGCACTGGTAATTGCATTCCCTATACGAGCCTGAGAGTATCTCATGATCTAGTTCATTTACTGATTACATGATATTCGTGAACTCCAGGTGGCCGATTTTGGTCTTGCAAGACTGGCTTTGGATGCTGTAACACATGTAACTACACGGGTTATGGGGACATTTGGGTGAGCAAAGTACTGCCGAATTCAGAAGCATATACTGTGATCATATAGAGTTGATGACTAAAATGTTCTCCTTTTCTTGCAGATACATGGCTCCAGAGTATGCATCGAGTGGCAAATTGACTGAGAAATCTGATGTGTTCTCTTTTGGTGTTGTACTTTTAGAGCTTATGACTGGTCGAAAGCCTGTTGATTCATCGAGACCATTGGGTGATGAGAGCCTTGTTGAGTGGGTGAGTTATAGCGCTCAACTTATTGCCTAAATTTGTTTTCACTTAGGGATCATCGAGCATATGTAGCCGATGCTTGATTGCATGTGCGTATCATATTGAAGGTCTCCTATTTGTTATTTGTTCACTAGGATAATCATTGTAGAAGTTATAAGTTGAAAATTTAATTCAGATGGGTAGTTTGTCTTTTGTTCACTAGGATAGTCATGCAGTACAGACTTGTTTCATCAGATGGATTTGTCATTGTAGAGGTTGTAAGTTGAAAATTTCACCTTAAATGCCCGGTTCCCGTATTTTGAGTAATAACTTACTAGGCATAGAAGTACATATGTTGGAAATACCACTCTTCATTCTTCGGATATGAAGTTACGGTGTCTAAGCCTGTGGCATGTCATAGTTGCTGCAGGCCTAGACCTGCTTCCTGTAGCATGATGATTTATCATGTACAGAAATATCCTGATATTCCTTCCTTACAACATTAATTTGGGTGCTTATTTGGTCTCTATTAAAATGAACTTGTAATTCCTCCCACATGTTCCTTCATTTAGTTGGTTTGTTCCTTTCCTTTTTCTTTTTCAAAACTATGCAAACTGACATTATTTGCAGGCTAGACCATTGCTTAGTCGAGCTCTTGAGACGGGAAAGCTGGAAGGGTTAGTCGACCCCAGGCTTGAGAGGAATTTCAATGAGGTCGAAATGTTCCGTATGATTGAGTCTGCAGCAGCCTGCATTCGACACTCGTCATCAAAGAGGCCCAGAATGAGCCAGGTACGCATGGCCATTGTCTATCTGACCACCTTACATTACTATATCATGTGGACATTCCTAGAGCCAATCAAATGAGATGCATGCTTGGGTTGGAGGCACAAACCACTGTTTGATAAACAAGGTTGATTTAGGTAGTCCTGTCCTTGTCAAATCCTTCTGCCATCAAGAATAAATTGTCCTTGTTAACGAAACATCGACATCTTAACTTCTGAGCCTTGTGGTGAATCTCGCACCACATCCAATGCACACACAGACAAAATTGTATGCCTTGCCAACTTTGCTTCCTAATCATGTAGAAGGAAAATTACACCATTTTATTTTATTTTATTTGGCCAGAGGATTAACAACTTGTCAATCATCTCACACTCCTTTCAGGTGGTGCGGGTCCTCGATAGCTTAGCGGATATTGACCTAACAAACGGTGTCCAGCCAGGGCAAAGCGAGCTCTTCAACGTGGCAAACACCGCGGATATCAGGATGTTCCAGCAGATGGTGCAGGGCAACCAGGACGACAGTTCCGCCTTCAGCCAATATAGCTGGATCAGTCGCAGTAGGGCCGACGCCGAAGCGACCTCCTCAAACTCCCGGATCTTGTGATCATCTTTGTTTCTGTGCTCCACGTGTACGTAGCCATTCTTCTCGACCCACTGATTCGGCCGGGCTGTGTCGACCATCGAAAAAAGTCTGGTGTAATTCTTGCCTTGTTACGATGATTGCTCGTGTGTAGATCACACGAGGAAGATGTACTCTTGTTTGACAAATTATTAAGCTAGCTGTTGTTGTGGTTGTTGACTAACTTGTTAGGCTGCCTGCTCCTGTTGCTGTTGCCTAACTGAAAGAGCACAATGTTTGAACTTGTGTAGTCTTTCTTTTTGTGTTGTTGGCTTGACAATGATGTTGAGGCCACATCTAAGGGAGAAAAGAAAGAGGATACTGATGATGACTTGTTCAAGTCTATTTGACTGACAACATAGTCTTGCTTTCTTCCAATATATTACCAGCATATGTATTGTATGATTTGCATGGTCAAGACGACGTTGATGTTTCGCTAACCCTAAGATGATGATTCATTCATCTTCTAGATACATTGAAGTCTGGGGAGAGGCTACATTCTAAGACCAAGAAACCCTTGAAATTATTCTTTATGACCTCTCAAGCTGAAATATCTTTCATGATGGCGATTTCAGATCAACATCAGCTACTATGATACAGCAGCTAACATATAACTAACAAATGAAAAAGTTTTCGAAAGGTACATAATTAAGATGTGTTTTTTCACTCAACTGTCAAGACTTCAGGCAAATCTCGAAACTTTTAACTATTTCCAAACTTCAACTCCACCTTCATGTAAACGATACACTGTTGATAACCAGCAGGAATCACAAAATTACCTTCAAATTCGCTCACTTTTATGTCACTCACCAGTGACAACCCAAGTTTGCACAGAAAATCTGAAGAAAAATATTAATCTTTTTATGTCTATCGTGATCACAATAAAGTGCTATTCTCTCAGTGTCCTCTTCAGATTCTGCCTGAGCAGAGGCAATCTGCATACACTATCTAATTATCTATGGGGAGGTTGAGGGAGTAAGACATACAATCTAAGTGAAACCTACATCCATACATCACAGTCTACAATCACTTATGCACCGTACAGTCCGGATTTAATCCGTGTGAAGTATTGCATTCTTCATTCCCAGCAGCCATTGACTGCAACTCCGCTACCGCTACCGCTGCGCAGCAAGCAGAGCATGCAAGGCCATCATGTTGTTCAGATGATAATACTTGTAGCGCAATCACCAGGAGCATGAGACCACAATCTTTTCTGATGATCGACATTCAGAGTCAGAGGTATTGATCCTTGATCGTCTTCACAAGCTCTTCAACCCTCTTGATAATTTTAGGGTTCATCAAGTCCCTTGCCTGCCCAAGGAGAGTGCCCTCCCTGCTGCTATAATATGCGTCGATTATAGCGCTTGCCCAAGTGTGCAACACCTCAGGACTCCTGCAATCCACCAGGTTATGTCAAATCGGTTTCGAGATTACACAAAATAATCTTTTTTGTGAAATACTAACAATACTTACGTGAATAAGGTATCGACATTCTCGCCTTGAAGTTCAGGACCAGGAGTAAAAGCATCATTCAACGCACTCAGACGTTCTGCTGGATCCTCAATCATTATAAGATGCTTCAGTATTCTGATGTCCTTTGGCATTTGCCTCTGGAGATTGGCCACAGCAGTCATGTATAGATGGAACATTATGTCTTTTGCCTGCAGAATTTTGGTAGATCCCCTTAAACTTACGAATCTGTAAATGAGACAAAGATGGGAAAGAAGCATGAAAGTATTTGCAGCGCTAGATCCTTACGTCCGATTTTGTGATGTCGGTGCCCTTTGCAGCTGACCAAGCTTTTGAAAGCATCAACACCAACGCAGAGTCTAGTTCCTTCTTCTCGGCCAAGTCATCGATCTTTCGGCATGCAGCGTCCACTGAAGGTGAATTGAGTATGTCCTTTAGCTTTAGTTCCGCAACATTCAGCGCTTGAAGACTGCCAGACATGTCATCATGAGCTTGCAGAGCATCCACACAATCATTTCCAAGTGTTGCCAACTCTGCAAGCAAACCAATGAAGAGAGAAATGATGAACCAGGGAAACAATGGTCTGTCATAAGGACTCAGCAAGGTAGCAAACGACTGTCCTAACCGACACTTTGTGTTTCTCTGTTACATGACATCAGGAGTGGAATAAGCCATCAAAGGCAACAGTCAAGACATGAAAGAGGAAAAGAGGTCAAATTTGCAGAAAAATGATAATCAAATTCTCAAGTGTCTCACCTTTTTGCTTAGCAGGCTCATCCTTATACGACTCTGCGACATAATAAAGGTGGTTGAAAAACTCCACCGTGAAATCTTTACGGCGCTTAGCAACAACATCACCAATTTTGCCAGATGGTGTGGATTTCACTAATTCAAATAGTTCATTGTGCCTTTGTACGTCCTCATCTACCTGAAAAGCATAGAGTGACGTACCATTAATAAGTGCTAAGTTAAATAATGTGTATCCTGTAAATAAGACACACCACTAGCAAGTGCCAAGTTAAATCATAAAAAACTGAATCGTCAAGTGTATCCTGTAGATAAGAAAGACAACAACACCTCTTTCAGTTTTCTAGCCAGCCTGAGGAGGCCGTGCTTCATCTCAGGATTTGTTTCCGCATCTGCTCTCTCCTGGCAGCGCTTGAAAAAATGCGGCCTTATGTTGTCCCACTCCCTGCTGAACGCCAGCAATTTCCTCCAATCCGTCGGTGTAGGCTTATCGACCATGAAGACGCCAATCAACTTATCAGATATCTTGACCATTTTTTGGTTGATGTTGGCTGTAGTAGCCTTGTGGTTCTCCTTGCCCGCGCTTCCTTCAGAAGGATGATCTTCTTGGTGCGATGAAGCGGTGGCCATATGGCCATTCGCGTATCCACTGCTTGACGGCGCGTTCTCTGTGTAATCGTCGGGCACTGCTGCTGCTGCCACGTCGCCGACCGCTTCCACGTTGGAGCATCGTGGCTGGGGAAGGCCACGGAACATGTGTTGTCCTGAGATGAGGAGAAATGGCAGGAATGTTACCGTTCTGTAAAAGGTGTTGTAATTTTTCAAAAGTAGCTCAAGAGGGACACAAATACTGTATACTGCACACATATGAGCAGACAGACGTAACGTAAGCCATGGTTTACGTTTTACATTCACTGCCAACCGCCTAACAAGTTGATAATATGCAGGAACTCCTGAAGTTCGGTGCACGGGTTAGGCAGGATGGGTCAATTAACAGACAAAGTTTTAGCCTTTTGCTGTGTCCAGAGGGACAAGAGGGGGGCAGGTGCCATAACCAGATAACCACCTTAACCCAGTAAATTCTGAACAAGTGGACATGAGAATTTCAGGAAACAGTTATAGCAAATGGCTGCAGGAAATCAAAGCATATACAACTAGTGGCACAGTTATAGCTAATTTAGGAGATTATCAAACTAAAGAAAGCATTATCGTTTGACAATAACCGTTAGCACAGCTGAATTGAGAACGAGAGCAGTAAAATCCACTGCGAAGTTAGCATAGCAAGCAACCATGTATCGGTGGACAGGCATGAAGAGGGAGCAGAGGAACGTACCATCGCCGGCGGGGGCGCAGGGAGGAGGGGTGTAAGGGAAGGCGGCGCAGGTGAGGTATATGGGCGGAGGGCGGCGGAGAGGGAAGGAGCAGCAGGGGCGGGGTCGCCGGAGCGAGCCGGAGGTGGAGGTGGAGGTGCCGGCGGCGGCGGCGGCGAGGTAGGGTAGGGAGGCGATAGCAGCAGCAGCGTGGTCGGGAGTCATGGTGGTCTCTGTCTTTTTTTTTTTTGAGGGATGGTGGTCTCTGTCTGTGAGACAAGAGACCGCGCAGCCCACTTCACTTGTCTGCCGCATGCAGACCCATCCAAAGCCCAATGGGCCGCACCCCCCCCCCTGAACGCCTCTTGTATTTCTGTCCACTCCTAAATTCTACCTACTTCAAAACGAAAAAAAACCCAACTTAAAAAAGAAACTTTTAGATGCTCTCTGAACTTTGAACTCCCCTGTAAGGGCCTCTTTGGATTGTGAGATGTACATACGAATCTTAGGGTAGGGATACCTAATCCTTATTACGATATCAACAACTTTTCTTTTTTTGCAATTTTTGATTGCTCTATTCATGTTTTTAATTACTCTATGTGTGCCTACCTCTGCCCGCGTCATATTCATCAGGCTAATAATTAATTTGACCGTTTCTTTCTTCCACCACTTCCTCCGTCAATTGTTATGCCCTTTTCCTGAGACATGTTGCCTGCCTCTGCCCGCGTCGCCCCCGCTCGGGCGACTCGGGCAGGATCTAAAACCCTAGCCGCCGGGGGTCCCCATCCGTCCTCCCCTCCCTCCGCCGCTGCCGAAGGACGCCACCGGCTATAGCCCAGGGCTGATGGCGGTGGCGGGGGTCTTCCCTCTTGCCTGCGCCGTGCGAGCGGTGCGGAGCCCCGCGGCGTGGGTGGCACGGCCATTCTGGCGGCGATGGTGGGGTGCGGCAGCCGGCCCTGTCTCGGGCTGCGTGGCGGCGTTCGGCGGCGGCGGCCGGGTCTGCGGCGACACACCATCTGACCTCGGATCGGCGATGGCGGCATGGAGGGCCTGGTGGTTGGGTCGGCACCATGCGGGTTGTGCCCTCCGGACAGATCTGATCTGGCCGGTGCGGCCTGCGCCATGTGCGGCGGCTCAGATCGACGGCGACCCATGTGCACAATACGTGATGGAGGTTTTTCAAGCGGATCCGGGTGAAAACGTTGTGCTTGGCTTGATGCCAAGACCGGCGTTTGGTGGCACCCTGTGGTGTCATTACCTTCTTGAAGGCATCGCCGTGGAGAAGCTCTAAACCTCTATCCGCTACCTCCGGGGGAAATCCTAGATCAGTTGATCGGATGACGGCGACGCGTTGGTGTCGTTTCCTCCTTGGGGGCATCATTCTTGGAGGCGTACACGGGATCGAGGGACCAGCGGGCGCCTTTTTTGGTGGAGCGGTACTTCATCCTTCACATTGATGACGGCGGATCTCGGCGGCGTGGTGCAGTGGAGACTCGGCGCCCGATGCGCGGTGATGGACTCGCGCAGGTGGAGGTAGTTGTCTGGCGTCAAGGTGGCGTCGATGACGGAGTGGCCTGACAAGGTAGAAGCCTCAATATCTGCTCTGAAGACGGACCCGTGGAAGATGGCGGCGACGACAGATGTGAGTGCGTCAGACCAGTTTATGCCCCAGACCCGGTATGTGACTCGGCTGGGGCTTCTGGTTTTTGATGATAGGCTTAGGTGAGTAGACCGGGTATATGGCCCAGGTAGCACCCCTTCATCATATGGATAGGAGTAGTGGCATATGTTGCCAAGATGGCGGATTTAGGCATATTATTGTAATACTTTGTAAGGTCTTCGAGAATAATCAATAAAATGGCCGTATGCATCTTCCAGATGCAGAGGCCGGGGGTCATTCTTCTTTTCTAAAAAAAATAGTCGACCAGTCAGCGAGTATTGGTCAATTCATACATATGCATCTCCATCTCCATCACACGTGATTCTTCATGATATTCTCTTCTACTAGTCATAGAAAACATCTTGTACTCCATTACACATGGGTCACCCGTATAGTTTAAGATATTTATATTTTGTACTCGCAAAACGTGTAGATTTATCGAGTATCTTGTAGCTGTTGTAATCTTATTAGGTTTATCAATACTTACTAAAAAAACAAGTGGCAAGGTTGCGTTTTGGAGGCCACATCGCTGTCAAAAACGCCAAATCTTTCAACTTTTGTAGGTGTTACTTTCAATCTTTTAATATATTTGTCTATAAGTAGGACAAATTAAAAAAATTGACTTAGGACAAAGCTAAAACTTCAAGTAATCTGAAATGTAGGGAGTACGAAAAAGTAATTTGAAATGGAGGGAATACAAAATATATAATCATGTAAGTTCATTTGTTTAAAGTTTTTGGATTTTAAAAATTGTTCATACACGTGGGAATATATGTATGTGGCCACTCCCTCCCAAAAAGCTAGGGTTCGCTGTCTCCGGCCGGCGCCGACATACACAAGATCTTGTACTCCATTACACATGGGTCACCCCATTTAGTTTAAGATATTTATATATTTTCTTGCGGGGAAAGATATTTATATTTTGTACTTGCAATGAATTGTGTATATTTATCGCGGATCTTGTAGCTATTGCAATTTTTTATTAGGTTTATTAGTACTCCCTCCGCCCCAAAATTCTTGTCTTAAATTTATAAATTTATACATATGTATCTATTCACGTTTTAGTGTTAGATATATCCGTATCTAGATAAATGTAAGACAAGAATTTTGGAACGGAGGTAGTACTTAAGAAAGAAACAAGTGGCAAGGTTGCGTTTCAGAGACCACGTCGCTGTAAAAAATGCCAGCTTTTCAACTTTTGTAGGTGTTAATATATCTTTCTATAACTAGTTCAAATTTAAACAAGTTTGACTCAGGACAAAGCTAGAATTTCAAGTAACTTCAAACAGAGGAAGTGTA
>NC_041380.1:88817-145101 GCF_002162155.2 Triticum dicoccoides
CAAATATATGTAGGGAACAACAGCCATGCAAGAGGAGGCGTCGTTCGGTCGTGTCCACAATTTCGGTGTGTGTATTAAGCGTCGAGGACGAGTATATATAGTGGTACAAAACTTGGAGGGTGAGAAGCCTCCTAGAAATACAATGAAAATTTATATCTAATCCAGTGCACTGTCTAACAACCAAATATATATCCCTAACACTCATAGAATAATAACGGTATTACTTAGATTGTTCTGCCATCAAGGTGAGCAAAATGGCACCCTTTGCTGCACAAGGACCATTTCTTGAGCAAGCAGTAGCTACTAGAGAAACTTTGGTCGTTATGATGGAAACAATTTCTGTCTAATCCCGTATATATCTCTAACACTGACTGTGAGAGCAATAGCAGTACTAGCTAGATTGGATTGCCATGATAAAGGTGAGCAAAATGGCACTAGCTGCAGAAGAACCACCTCAGAGTCTGACGCTTTTCTTGAGCAAGCACTAGTAGAGAAACTTGGGTTGTTATATGATACAATCATACAAGGCATATAGGAAGTCAATACTCAATACACAACCATATATTCCTGCTTGTTGAGTGATGTACTCCCTCCGTTCTGAATTGCTTGTCGTAGGTATGGATGTATGTAGATGTATTTTAGTTCTAGATACATTCATTTCTGCGACGAGTAATTTGAAACGGAGGGAGTACATGCAGATGGATCATGGATCCCATCTTGTGATATGTAGCTGGCTCACTGAATTAGGGTCTTGAGCCTGAGTTGCGCGCCGTGCTGCGGCTGCAGCAGGCCGGCGGGGAACGGCGCGTGCGTGTACGACGGCGAGAGCTGCAAGGAGAAGCGGCGCAGGATGACGGCGAGCCCCATCTTGGCCTCGAGCAGCGCGAAGTTCTGCCCGATGCACACCCGCGGGCCCCACCCAAAGGGGAAGAACGCCGGCGCGTCGACGGACGCCTTGGAGATCCCCTCGGCGAACCTCTCCGGCCTGAACTCGTCGGCGTCGGCGCCCCACACCTCCTTGTCGTGGTGGACGCAGAGCAGCGGCAGCATGAGCACCACGCCCGCCGGGTACCTCACGCCGCCGAGCTCCATGGGCTTGTACGTCTCGCGGTGGATGGCCGTCACCGGCGTGTACAGCCGCAGCACCTCGTGCAGCACCATGGTCGCCACCCTCAGGCGGCTCAGCCCGTCGTAATCCGGCGTGCCGGCGGCGCCGAAGGCTTGCAGGACCTCCTCCCTGGCCCGGTCCTGCCACTCCGGGTGCATGCAGAGCAGGATCAGCGTCCACGTGAGCAGCACCGACGTGGTCTCCGCGCCGGCGAAGTAGAACAGCTTGCACTCCCCGATCACGTCGTCGGTCGTGATGCCCATGCCGGCGCCCTTCGAATCATCCCTGCAGTGCCCCGCCATGTTAGACTCCAGCAGCAGCCCGAGAAGGTCGTCGCTCGTGGCCTCGCCGGCTCTCATGGCGTCCTCTCTCTTGGCGACGATGCCCTTGAGGACCCTCTCGATCTCGGCGGCGATCTGCTTCATCCTTCGGTTGGCTCTTGTTGGCAAGAAGAAATAACCAGGGATGTGCATCTTGCTCATGGCGAGCAGGACGAGCTCAAGCTGCTCCCCCTGAAGCTGGAAGACCCTCCGGCCCTCCAGGTAGCTGCTGCCAAATGCGGCGCGAGAGATGACATCCCCTGTCAGGCTCTGCATGTCAGGCCAAACATCCACCTCGCATGGCTAGGGCTAGACCCTCCCATCTCTGCACCAGCTCCGTGCAACATGCTGCCAAGGCCGGCAACATGCGCTGAAAGTTGATCCAACACCAGTTTCATGACAGTTTGTGCCAGTTTGCCATGTCAATGACACAACAGAAATAGTATGTATGTATCACCTTGAGCTTCTCCAGATGGAAGGCAGGGTTGATGATCCTCCTGTGCCTGGCCCATTTCTCGCCCTCGTGGCTACCCACGCCGTTGTGCAACATCCTCTGGAGCCGGCCAAACTTGAACTTCTCGCACCAGTTCAGGCTTGGTAATGGTCACTCTAGGTACTGGTCCAAACCAAGTGATTGACATCTTACCTGCCAAACCATCAAGCATGAGCAAGCTTTTTAATTAGCAGTATTTCTTTTTAGTTATGTGTGTGTACATTTTCATTTTCAATTAGTCTATTTATCTAAGTGGAGTATTTGCTAACCAGCTTGGAAATACTCCCTCCGTTTTTATTTACTCTGCATACTAGAGTTGACTGAAGTCAAACTTCGTAAAGTTTGACCAAGTTCATAGAAAACAATATAGACATTTATCATAATAAATCTATACGATGTGAAAGTACATTTAATAATAAATCTAATGTTGTTGATTTGTTATTGTATATCTTAATATTTTTGTATATAAACTAGGTCAAAGTTTGTAAAGCTTGACTTTGACCAAAGCTAATATGCGAACTAAATAAAAACGGAGGGAGTATATGTAAATAGTCCGTTTGTTTAGTTTGTTAAGATCAATATTGCTAGAACATTGATTGGCATAAGTATCACTTTTACAAATTACAATGGCATATGCACGGGCAATGACATAACATCTATGGCTTTTACAAATTACAATGGCATATGCACGGGCAATGACTTAGTATCTCTATCACCTTTTCAAATTACAACGAAAAAGTTTGTACTACTACATACAATAGAAAAAAATATGACACTAGATCAGTAGTTCCATTACATTCTTTACAAGAGAAGCATGGGAGAAAATATATATAGCTTCCTCAAAGAAAGAGAACATGTTTTTATACGAAGGTGTGACAAGGGCAGGACCAGAGAAATTTCAAAAGTAATGAACCGGCGGGGTGGATGGAGCAGGTAGGCTAGGCTATGCTACGTACCGTGCTCCTGCATGGCCCGGTGGAAGAGCGGCACCACGTCGTGGCATCCCACCCCCAGCGGCATGGCCCGGGACCTGGCCTCCCTGTTCAGCCGCTGCATCAGCGGCGAGTCGCCGGCCACGGGGCGGTGCGGAGGCCCTGCGACCGCAGTGCCCGGTCCAGCCGCCGGGGCCTCCACCACGCCCACTCCAGCGCCCGCACGGCGCACCACGCCATGGCCGCGGCCACCACCGCGCACAGCACCTCCCATGGAAGAAACGATTCCATGACGCTCCTGGACATGCTCAAACACCAGGGACTGCAGCCCAAGGGGAATGGGATTTCCTCAAGTCCTTGTCACCTTTTCTGAGCCATGAAAACACATGTTATCCATGGGGTTTGTGGGGCCCATGACAGGGACTTCCATCGGGTCTGTGTGGCCTATGACACGGACTTTCATTTTGGTTTGCGAGAAAATTTCAATCTATTAATCTTCAATCATGATATTACAACGAACACTGGAAATAATAAAATTACATTCAGATCCGTAGACCATCTGAAGACGTCTACAAAGACTGAAGCGTGCCAAAGGCGCGCCGCTGTCATCGCCTCTCCCTCGCCAGAGCCGGGCAAAACTTGTTGTAATAGACAGTCGGAAAGTCATCGCGCTAAGGCACCATGGGACCAATTCCATTGATCTCGTCTGCCCTGTTCATGATACGGTGTTTTCTTTTGTTGCTGCGAACAAGCACTTATTTGTACGTAAGCATCACTAATTAATGTCATGCTTGCACACTTAATGGAGCATCGGCATATTTCAGCGTACACTTTAGTTATAGCTAGCACACACGTCCGTGTGTTGTAACGGAAGAAGAAAAAAAGAGTTACAACTTCATTGCAATGAAAACTCCAATTATCATTAATAAGGGTGGATAAGTATAGGATAAGTTTGATGATACCAAAAATAATGATCGATTAACAATAGGATTCGTTGGGGTGCTAGTTTGAAACTTGGGATATCCTAGTAAACTAATGAGATGAACAACCTGATCTTTAGATCAACATATTGATAATAAAAAATATCGTACACAATGCTTATTTTGTGTTACCGACACCAAAAACTAAAAATACGATATATCTTGTCCGACATTCAAACATGCATGCTTCTGCCGTGTGTGCTAATTGGAAGTCCTTGACATATAGATATTCTAACTTTTTGTTTTGCTTAGTCTGTTGAGCCAGTTCACGGCTAGATGCAATTTCCTCTATTCTAGCTTTATTGGACGTGCATATATGTTTTTGTCGCGTGTGCCTTAACTAGTGTATATATGTTAGTCCAACATTGACTAATCCTTATTCATGTATGTATGATGTCTGTTTACCTTTCAGTTTTCGCGTCCTCGTAGCCAGCATGAGTTCGTGAGGGACAAAATGTAATTTAAATTCAACCATAAAATAAAAAGATGTAGCATCAAATCCGATAACATATGCATACCCAGATTTCCATGACCTTCCTCCCCTCGGAATGTGTCGCCGCTGGTGGTTGCTCTCACTATACTGCCCTGCACCGTATCTCCGGGATCCCCGCTCTCCTCCTCCGCCGCCGGCAATGGCGGGCTCCTGCACACTCTTTCGGGAGTCTGACGGCGGCCATGGTTCCTCCCGCACCGACAGCGGCCATGCGGGCTCCTACACATCTGCGCGTTGCCGGGCGGCCATAATCTCATATCCCACCCCTCTTTTTGTTGGCTTGTTGATTATGGCAACTCCATATGTATATAAGTTGCTAGGATTTGATGTGAAGGAGCAGTGTGGGACTATTAGTTAGAATATGAAATTGTAATACATGCATAAGGAATTTTTTCCCCTTTGCTGCAGTTGTTTGCTGCCCTCATAAGGAAGGGGAGGGCAGCTCGTGAGGTCGGACATTTTTTATCAGCCGATAACAAAAATTCTGGCCCATTGACTTGTGAAGCTTATAAACCGGACCGGATCAAAATTATGAGAGCGAGGTGGACGGTCAAAAAAGGGACAAAATTACGGCGGTAAGAAGCGGTTCTCCTTTTATAAGTAGGTAGGTATAGATTTGCATCATCTAGGAGTAAGAGCATGTACCATTGACTTCAATTAAAAGCTCAAGTCACGGGAGAAAAATCTAATGCTACAAAATTCTCCTTCCTAGGGAAAAAAGAATTAATGCTCTCTGATGAGCTTTGAATTCGTATGACATTTTTTGGGTTGTGAGATATTATAAGAGTGAATTTCGGAGGATTCCAGCCACCGTGAAAGAAAGAAAAAAGATTGCCGAACTTCAAGAAATATTTGCTGTATGATTCATAGGTTTTGGATTATTTTTTTATCCTCTAGATTGTTTTTTTATGAGTGTTCTTTGACTCATAGAATTTTTTTAGAACTCACTCATTCCTGTGGAATGCATTATTGCTGTTGGTTATAATGGCAACTCATTCTCAGTGGATGGTCAAGGTTGCAACAAAGAAATAAATATTTGACACCTACACCAGTGCCTAACATCACCGGATTTCGCCACGCCACGTGTACGGTGTTAGCCGCTGATGACATCCTAACTGCCAAGTACCAAAATTCTTCATGGATGACTTTTATTTTTCGGCGAATGGTACGCATGGCTTCTTCTAGAAGCATAGACCATTGAAAGGAGAAGAGAGACCATGACCTCACCTCATGTGTGTGTAGTGTGTAGTGCATGAGAGCCGTGCAGAAAGGGGAAGAGATCTTGTTTATATCCCTGCCCGGTTGCTTTCAGGTTTCAGGTCAGTCATCAGCCTAATAATTTGACTGTTTCTTCTCAAGGACTTGCTGTCAATGTTAGGCCATCTATGTACTGTACAGTCGACCAGTCATCTCCATCACACATGATTCATGAGATTCTCTTCTACTAGTCATCATTATTATGTAGATAAGATCTTGTGTTAGACATGTGATTCATAATTGAAATTCATATGTGTTTACAGATTTTATCCCGGATCTTCGCAATATTACAATTTTATTAGGTTTATTGATATGTTATGATAAAAACATGTAAAAAACAATGATTTTTTCAAAGAGTGTATGACTATTAATTAACCATGATTTCCCTGCTCTTCTTTCATAGTTCGGTTGAAATCAGGGCCCCTTTGAACACCATCATTCTTTCCCCGCTTGCTAAGTAATGTCGAAACGAAAAAAAAAAGTAATGTCGATACGAAAGAAGGCGGAAACATACGGCGATATCAGCACCAAAGAGGGCATCCATTCTTTCTTTCAATGACAGCAAAACTAGAATACAGGTTTTATTCATATTATTATTCCGCAGAAGGATATATATATTCTTAACTTAGGAACAAAGGAACAAAAGAAACAAGGGAAAAATTATCCCCAAATAATAATGAGGGGAACAAGCTAAGTATCCATCCATCTCCTACACTTACATCCCTCCACTCCACTCCAATGTACATCCACTGTCCTCATCAGTCCATTCCTTCCTCCCTTTTGTAGCTACTGTCTACAAACAAAATCAATAATCCTCATCATGTACAGTTAAACCCTAATTCGACCGGCGAAACCCGCTCATCTCTAAACACCTGACCAGGTTAGCAACACTCTGAGAAGCAGCAGGCAAACAAAAGGCAGAAGCTTAGTTTCTGCCAAGCTTAAGCTGCTGCTCATCATCATATTTACAGGGGAGCTGCATGCTGCTGATATCTAGTGTGTTTGTGTGTGTGTGCGCGCGCTAAGTCAGCTCAACGGTGGCTTGTGATTGTGATGATGAGTCCAAGTGGAAGGCCTTGCTGTTGGTGCGGACGAGCTTGGCGTCGCGGCGCGCCGACACGCCCACCCCGGTGGACCTCACCGAGAACTGGCGCAGGACGACGCCCAGCTCCTCCTCGGGGTCCTCGTGCTTGGCCGTGTGCTGCAGCCACTGGATCTTGTTGTGGTAGTCCGGGAAGAACCATGTCTTGACCACAGCGAGGGTGAAGTAGGGGATGAGTGCCGCCACGGCCACCAGCAGGGTCACCACCCAGTAGGCCGGCGCGCCCCCCAGCGCCTCCGAGAACACCATGAAGAATGTGGTCGAGAAGGACGGCGTGATGGCGCCGTAGATTATGAGGAACAGGTACCTGCAAGGCAGCACAAAGAGGTTGTGTCAGTTTGGTCCAGAAAAATAGTGAGTGGGTGAGTGAGTTGCTCTGGTTAATTTAGTTGTCGTCGCTAGATGGTACGTACCATAGGAAGATGCCGCTCCAGATGCAGATGTGCTGGATGAGGGTGAAGTAGTTCACCGTGATCGCCATCTGCATGTTGACAGCCCAGACAACGCACGTGTAGGCGGTCGCGCCGAGGATTGAGAGGTCTATGACCTCGCCGTCTTTGCGGAACGCTTGATGCTTGAGCGACGCGATGGTGAGGAAGAAGATGATCACGGCGCTGCCGACACCGTGCAGCATCCAGCCTAGGAGCCTTGACCACCGGAAGAGCAGGTTCTGAGGGCCCTCCTGGTAGAGCATCGGGTACTGCATTGCATTGCATTTCCAGAAACAGTGAGCAATTCCTTTTTCTTTTTGATGATCCAGCGTTGATTAATTTTCAGAAACCGATGTGAGCGCGAGCGTACCTTGAGACAGAACCGGGCGGAAACATCTTGGTCGAACACGCCCATGGCGATCACAGGCAGTGACGTGAAAAGGACATTGTAGAGAGACATGGACCAGTCGTTGTACAAAGTCTGGCCGGAGAATGTTGAAAAGGACTCGTACAGGAACAGGGTCACACCGAATGTGATGTTCTTATACAAGAAGTAGCATACCTGTTGATCCAATACAAAAACAAGGGAGACGCTCAGCAAAACCGCCACATGCTCTCTTCATAAATCATAGTAAGCAGAAGAGTAGTAATTCACACGTGCCAATGATTTTGCATTGCTTACCATTGATGAGATCCTGCTATAACACCAATGCCCATGGACAAGCAGCAGGCGCTCAAGGAAGCGGAACTGCGCAATGGAAACATCGCTCGCCATGACAGCCTGCATCCCTTCGGCACCGCTGATCCCTACCCCGATATCCGCCTCCTGAATCATGCCTACATCGTTCGCACCATCGCCAATTGCCAACGTAACTTTACCGGTGCCGGTTTTGACCAGCCTCGTGACCTGAATCACAGATGAAGATAGACAGTTAAGAATCCACTCTCATTTCCTGGGAAGATGGAAGAACACAACAATTTCTGAGGTGAAATTTGAGCTTACAAGAGCCTTCTGCTTTGGGGAAGAACGGCAGCAAATGACTGACCCACAGGCAATTGCGAGATCAAGGAATGCGGCCTTGGCATCGTCTTTGAGCGCATATGTAAGTGACTTCCCATCAATGATCAAAGCAAAAGATTCATTGCCAGATGCATTTATGAGTTTCTTTCCTTCACTGATTTGCTGCACCACACTAACCTTCGATGCCTGCCATATATCAGAAAAAAATTGGTGTTAGTATTATCGTAAAACAGACCAGGTGTTTGATCAATATGCAGGCAGTTATGTAGTTAATTTGTCACCAAACGTAATGCACTATAGAACCGATAGATAGTACAAACTGCAAAAGAATTGGTCCGTGTACTATATAAAGGACTCGGTAACTATAATCAGCAATACTTTATCTACCTTATTAATGGCTCCTTTGTCACCACCTTTCTCCAAGGCAATGATATCTGGTGTATCCAGTGTGATGGTTATTTGTTTCATCCCTTGTCTGAGTAGACTGCACGCATATCTGTGAAGAAAACGAGCATCATCGGATTTTAGTAAGTTCATAAAATTGGCCAAATATCACTATAAGCATCGAAACATCCAGGACAGATGCTATACCCGATGTTGATGGCGGTCTCCATCTTGTCGCCCGTCAGCACCCATATCTTGATGCCAGCCTTAGCAAGTTTGTCGATGCAGTCAGGTACCTAGAAAATGGAAATTAGCACACACAAACCAAAGATAAGTACTATTACAATGTTCCATTTTACGGCAGCAAATGACTCACCCCCTTTTGTAGCTTGTCCTCAACGGCGGTAGCACCAAGAAGAATCAAATCCCTCTCTATCAAATCTGCAGCCTCGTCAATCAGCTCATCCCGATCAGCGCTGACAGAATTCTTAGCTGCAGTGAACTTCCTTTCGAATTTTGCGTACTCGATCTCCTCGAGCTGACGGTATGCAAGAACTAGTGTTCTGAGGCCAGCATCCGCGTAATCATTTATGTGCTTCTGCGTCGCTTCAGCATACGTACTCTCAGAGGTTGATAGCCTCTCGTACATTATGCTGCGCATGTTGAGAACAAGTCAAGATACATCCATCGTACAAATACAGAGAGCAAGAGTAGATGCATCAGATTACTGAAGATAGTACTAACCTGTCGGCACCTTTACTGAAGATAAATGTTTTCCCCTCCTCGTCCTTGACTATCACCGACATCCGCCTCCGAGCACTGCTGAACTCAAGGACATGCAAGACCTTATAAAATCTGCCAGAAAAGAAAAAAAAAGGTTGATGTTAGTGTTACAGCTAGATCATTCCTGAATTTTCACGTGAAAATCTGACGCAAGTTCAAACCCACATACCTGTCAACTTGCTCTCCAGACGAGGGATCCAACTCATGCAGATAAACACCTGCCTGCGTCCTTTGGTAGAAAGTGAAACCAAGTTCATGTGCCGCGACAACAAAGGCCGCCTCATCGGGAGACTCTGCTTCGTACGAAATCTTCCCTGTTACTTCGTCGACCTCCGGTATGCATGTGTGGCAGATGGCCAGCAACCGGAAGAACATCTCGATCACACCGGAGTGGGCTTGGTGAACCCAGTTACCATCCATGACACGCTCATCTCTGAAGTTAAATCCTTTGATCGCAGATCTGCCCTCAGAGTGGAAGTCTTCGACGCCAATCTCAAAATCAGAGATCACGGGAGAACCGTTTCTCTTTGCCATAGCTCTCTCGACCTCGGTGATTCCACGTCCATACGCCGTGCCCGCGATGGAACATTTGATGAACTCCATGGAGTTGCAAGTCAGAGTCCCGGTCTTATCGGTGAGAATGGTGTAGACCTGGCCCAGCTCCTCGTTCAAGTTGGAGGTCCTGGCATGAGCCGGCGTGTCGCTCTCCTCATGATACATATGGATGTCACTGTTGATGAAGAGAGCCTGCAGCAGCTTGACGAGCTCGATGGAGACGTAGAGGGAGATGGGGATGAAGTAGCCGTAAAGGATCATGGCCGTGAAGAAATGCAGCGCCGCCGACACGGCCGGGTTGTTGGGATCGTAGATGTTGTCGGGGTTATCCGGCCTGAGGTACCACCTCTTCATCCTGCCATCCACCAGATCATGCTTGGTCGCAAGGCCGAAGACGACCGAGCCAATGACCGAAATGAGGACGAGGATGGACATGAGGACGTAAATGGCCCCATCCATCTTCTTCTCAATCTTGCTCCTCTTGGAGGGGGCGCTGGTGGCATTCTGCATCACCTTTGTGTCGTGGCCAGTGAAAACCACCACGCCGTACACGTACTCGGTGTTCCGAAGCTTGGAGTCCCTGAGCAGGAGCTGCTGGGGCGACAGAGGGTACTGCTGCTGCTGCTCTTCCACCTCTATGTTCCCAACAAACGAATACAGGTTTGCATTCGGGTCTTCACACCTTATGACAGCCCCAAAACCACCGAAACTCGCATCATCCTGCAAATGTGAGGTGAGCTCGAGGGACTGCTTGAGCTTGAGGTTGGTCTCGCCGTCGAGGTTCATGGTCTCGACGTAGCAGATGGCGTCGTCGTAGCTGGAGGAGAGGAGGACGAGGTCGGCGGGGAAGAACTCGTCCTTCTCGACCTTGACGACGTCGCCGACGCGGAGCTTGGTCCATTTGGTGCGCCGGAACGCGCCGTCCTGGAACACCTTTGTCTTCCTATTGTTCACCTCAATGTCCTGGATGCACCAAGCAAGAAACAAACATTCATCCACTGTTTTTCAGCAAAAAATATATTGGCACTACTAACAAGAGCAGGAGAAAGTACTGGCAAGCAAGAATCATAGTTATGAATCTGTTGTTTTTAGCAAAGGACTAATTGTAATTGGACCACATCTCCTCTAAGCAATATCTTGTACCAGTACTGGAGGAAATAGAATGAAGGACTGAGTGGCTATAACTGCTCCACCAACCCCTGCCTCCCCAGCCTCCCTATTTTTGTGTTAATTTTGCTGAAATTATGGGTAGCAGATGGATTTGGTCCCATACACTGGTGGAAGGAAATGATGTCATTGCTGAATGAATGGGGATTGGATTGGATTGGATTGAATTGAATTGAATAAAAAATTGCAGTGCAGAAGAAGAAGAAGAAGATGGAGATGCAGATGCAGATCCAGGAGGAAGAAGAATGGGGGAAAATGCGCAAACCTGCTGCTTGCGGCGCCAGTCCTCGATGGCCTCCTTGATCATGGTGACGAGGAGGACGAGGACGAGCGGCCCGACGGCGGTGGCGCCCCGGAAGGGGGCGATGGGGGTGTAGGAGAGGCAGGCGACGACGAGGAAGTAGATGTTGGCCACCCGCCGGAACTGCTCGAACAGCGACTTGGGGATGAAGGTCACCGCGCTGTACTTTGTGGTGGAGACGTAGTTGGACCGGTACCCGCCGGCGGCGGCCGCGTCGGCCGCCGCCGCGGGGTCGTTGGCGTGGACCACCCGCGAGAATCCCGGCCCGCCGATCCGGGACCCCTCGTCGTCCACGGCGCTGGGCCGGCGCGCGCAGGCCGCGAAGGTGTAGAGCTTGCTGAGCAGCACCTTGCGCCGCCGCCGCCGGCCCCGGCGCCCGTCGTTGTCCGTGTCGCCGCCGCGGCCGCCCCCGGAGGAGGCCATTAGGGGCTGCGGGGAGCGCGCCGGGGAGAGGAAAGACGCAATTTTTGCTTGGCTTTTGTGTCCTGGGTGCTTAAAGCTGCGTTGCAAGAGCAGAGCTGCTGGCTGCTGCAGCTATAGTGGTTGGATTTGGATACTTGCAGGGGAGGAAAGAAGGGAGATGGGAGATTGGGAGGGCGGCAATGGCGGGCGATTGGAACAAGGGGACGGAGGAGGACAGATGGCGAGCAGAAGATCCAATGGAGATGTGGCAGGCAGTAGCGCTATGTGGGTATAAATTTGGAGCCAAGAAAGAGGACCTGATCTTGGAATGAAATTAAAAAGGAAACGAATACGAGGGCTTTGTAGGCTCCGCAGGCCAAGCAGGGGAGACTTAATCTTCTTCTCCGTGTCCTCTGGTCCTTGTTGTTGTCTGGTGTGTGTGAAGGGGAGAGGAGAGGGGAGGAGGAAGAAGAAGGAGAGGAGAAAGTGCTCTGCTGGTGCTGCTGCTGGTGGGCTTTGGTCACTAACAGTGAGTGGGATACAAATGCAAATGCTGGTGGCAGCTGCTGATTTGGTTTGATTCTCTTCTCTACTACAGTAATTTCCTTCCTTCCTGCTAATCTTAATCTTAATCTTAACCTTAACCTGTCAGGGCAAGGGCTGATTTGGCACATGCCAGGAAAGAGACGCCACTCTCCTCTTCTCTTCTCTTCTCTGGTCATGCAGTCACCATGGTTGACTTTTTCATCCATCCATTCATCTGGTGGTGGTGGTGGTGGTGGCGCTGACTTTGATTGGGCATGCATGGAAATCTGTGAGAAACTATATTGGCCATGTCAAGGACAGAAATTTAATAGAAGCTTCCTCCTCCTCCTCCTTACTAGAATTCTGAAATACATACTACTCCCTCCGTTTAGTGAACAAGTCATTTTAGATTGTGCACCGCGACCAAGGAGGAAGGAAAAACAAAATAACTTAATGTTTATTTGCTAATTAATAGCATTGCATGCAAGTCTTAAGTCACCAAAAGCATGCACGCCACACATCTCTTATTGGTTGATATGTAAAAAAACAAAAATCTTATACGTTTTTTTACCTTTGACCATAAATCTAACCAACAAGACCGACTGCTGCAGGAGCAAAAAGTATATACTTAAAATTCCCTCAACGGAATTTCAAAAATCCTTCTCCTATTGTAGTTCATCAAACGCACGTCGTGCCCGCCTTGTTGGCTTCGCTTTCGTGCTTGTATCTACAAATGGTGTGCACCAGGATAACCGCCGAAGCGGAGGAGCACACACTTACTTTCTATAACAAAACATTTCTGAAACCGTGTGTTTTCCTTTCCTTTCCCTCGACTTGAGATTCTAAATCAGGCACCGTAACCGAACGCAGTTTGGCAACGGCCAAGCGAGGTTTTTTATATTCCTGCCTACCTTGTTGACTTGTCTCTCTATCTATAACCGTAATTGTGTGCGTGGATATCTCGCAAAAAATATAAAATTTTGTGTGCGTGTATCTACATCACTGCTGATGTAGAGGAGGAGAAGGAGGAACGACTGTTTATTTTAATTTAATTCCAAACAGCGTTCCCAAAGATCGGGCGACGGAATGCGGTTTTGACGGCGACGAAGATGAAAACGTCACATATGGCGAGTTTTCACTCCCCCTCTCCGCTTGAAACTCTAAATCGGACAGCAGAAAGACGCGGCGCGGTTCGACAGGCGAGACTTTTTTGTATGGGGGCTGAATTTTTCCTCCCACTGCCAAGTCTCCACTTTGAAATTCCAAATGGAGGGGCGACGTGGCCAGCTACTATGTTTCTTCTAGAAGGCCTCTTCCCTGGATTCATTACCACCTAATCTTCTTCTTGTCTTGGCTGCTGGATTAGCAGTCTCGTCAATTAGCTGCTTGATTTGCGGTTAACATGCATGTACAAGAATCTCTGGGTTAGGCTGGCCTAACCGAATTAACTAATTCATCAACTGGGACACTTGGATCATCAATTGTTTATTGATAAATAATTTGTTTAATACTACTAATGACAAACAAATCAAATCAATCCGGAGGAGAGGGGAGGGAGGGGTCGACGTGGACATACGGAGTCACGTGATTGGTGGCAGGAAACAAGAAAGAGGTTGCTTCTCTCACCACCGCCTCAGAAGAATTGGAGCTGCCGGCCTTCACATGGCCTTGATGGAACTTTCCTCCCTTTTCCTTAGCACTTTCTCTTTTTTTTTTCCTTTTTGCAAAAGATCTCACTGCCTTTTTACACTTTAAACTGTTTTTTTTTGCGGGTAAACACTTTAAACTGTTGCACACACACCATATGGAGGGTAGATCCATTGATTGATTGACATATCACCATTTTGGGCTGATGAGTGCTTGCTTTCCATTTACTTCCTAATTAAGGCATACCTTTTGTGCAATTTTATTTCCCTCCATATACAGCGGAGAGAGACGTCGTTGTAGGTTTTCGCGTTAAGTAATCGCGGTATGAGTATTATTTTAGAAATGTGGAATCATTGTTGGCACTCATTATACAGATGTTTTAAATGTGGAACTGTATATTTCATAGGAGACTACGTATTCCGCACAGATGAGGAGGGAAACGCTCCACATGGCCCTGGAATGGTGTGAAGCTTTTGGTCGGGTTAAAATGATACTCTTGCCGTCCCATAATATAAAAGCATTTTTCAAGCTAACATAGTTTGAACAATGTTCTTACGTTATGAAACAGAGGGAGTATTTTGAAGATATGCATAGTTTGAGGGACAGAAGCAATGGATTAGGCCGTAGCTGTTGAATAGTAGCTGCATTTTGGGATTACAGTGTGAAGTTTTGAATAGTCGTAATCATAGTCAGCTGGAATGAAGGAAGATGACCCGGCCAGGTCAATTGCTTCCCATCTTGCATCGCTCCAAACTAGCCAAACAAGGTAATTGATTGGCTGTGAGGGCAAAGAGAGCTTGGGGTCACACGCTTTGTTTTCTAAAAGAGAAAAGATATATTTTCCAAAATAATTCAGAAAAAAGTACTCATACAAGCGACTGGGTATTTACGAGCAGATCTTAAGTTCCATCCAAAGTTTCCGCTCCTCAGTAATTATTTTTTATCATGCAAACCAGTAAAAAAATCACTTTTCCATGAGTTCAGTTTTGGGTTATTATTATCATCATTAAAATTTTGAATTTTGTAAAGTCGTTCTTTGGATATTTAATCTTAGAAAATATTGAGATACAAAAAATCTGCGTCCATAACACGTACACCATGTGAAAAATCAGACTAAGAAATTTACCTTTACAAGTTTTAAAACAAGAACAAAGACTTGGACATTTTTATTAATTAAGATGATTTTTTGGAACAAAAACAACAAGGAATGTACCGATACGGGCGATTACTGGTTTTCTCGTATGGTCAGTTTTTGGTTTTCTTTTCCATGCAAACTACTACAGCAAGCTACATAATGTATCTCTTCGGGGCATTTTCAAAAGCAAATGTAAGAAAAGTATATAATATTACAATAAATATTATCAAATATGTAAATTTAGAAATATAGAATAAAAAGTTTGGAACTTTCCTGGACTTATGTATTTTCCAATTTTTCATCAAATCCATTGTTACCATAAAACTGGTATTTTTATGTATTTATAGTTTCCTATAATATTTAATAGATTTTATTGAAATACTTATGCTTCCTGTTTAGTTTGTGATTTTTTGGTTTTCTTTTTTTAATTATTTTGGGTAATGGGATCGACACAGGTGCGAAACTAGTGCCACATCATCATTGAAGTCGCTTTTAACGAGTGTCAATCTATATGGTTTTGGCACTAAGAAGACCAGATTTTTTTAGAATTAGGGTTGAAGCACCAAACTTAGGCTTTTAGAATAGTTTAGGAACCATTCAATCTATATGGTTGAAGCACCAATCTATATAGTTGGAGCTTTAACTTTCGAATTAAGCAATCAGAGCAGGAGTATATTTAAACAATGTGGGATCATCGCTGACGCTCGTTATATATGTTATGTGTTCTATCTACCAACACGGGGAAAACAATAATTTCAATTGAACGGTTCCATGTCAAGATTTGCACGGAAATGGGCGATACTCTTGTTTGAATCAAGATACCCTAGATTAGCTTTGAAGCTATGTGGTAGTACGTAATTTGCAGTAGCTGTTAAATAATACTAGTACTTCAGGATTAATATACTGTGAAACTTTTCGTTCTGAACAGACCTAGTCAGCTGGAATGGAGGGAGACGACCTGATTCTCTCTACACGTTGTTTTTTAAAAGTTGCTCTCTCCACGTTTTGGTTGTAAAGGCAAAGAGAGCTCCTGAGCACACGCTTTCTTTTTTTCTCAAAGGAAAAAAACCTCCAAGAAATCAGAAAATTTTAATTATACAAGCTACTATGAATTATGCTCATATCTTAAGTAATAAAACAAGACAAAAGATTTGACGTTTTCATTAATCGAGAAGAATGTCCAGAATAATAACAACTAGGAATCTACCGATACGGATGATTACTATTTGTAGAGTAATGTGAATCAAGAAGATTTAATGGTATTGCAAAAATATTATTAAAATGTGCAAAATTCAGAAACAGGGAATAAATTAAGGTAAAACCTTTCCTGAATTTTATGATTTTCCAAAGTTTCATCAAACCTATTGTTACCATAATACTTTTACTGCTATGTATTTCAAGATTCCAAACAACATATATATATTAAATAACTTTATTGAAATATTTATGCTCGGTGCTAAGTTTGTGATGTTTCTCTTTTCCTTTTTTGTATTAACCGGGTAATTGGGTTCTCACATGTGTGAAGCTACCGCCACACTAACATCGAATCCGCATTGAATGGAGCCTCAACCTAGATGTATTTGACACTGAAAAGACCAAGAATTTCCTGTATTGGGTTTGAAGCACCAAACTTAGGTTTTTAAAATAGCGTAGGAGCCAAATTTGTACTCTTTTCCACTTTTAAAATTATAGAACCATAGTTGAAGTTCTTTATATATGTTCTTTCTACAAACGCGAATAAGTATAGCTATCGGTTGAATAGTTTCATATTAGATTTAGCATGTACATGATTGGTGTGACGATACCTTAAGACTTGAAGCTGGTAGGTAAGACTTTCGGGAGAAAAAGGAAGGAGGGAAGCAATAATAGGCTTTGCTAGTGATTTGAGTAAGAATTGAAATGTCTTCTCCCGGCAATCATTTGGGCCTGAGAAAATCATAGCTTGGGCCGACCTTCTGGTGGCTCTCCCACCGATTCTCCCGGGCTATCCGGATGTCATAACATGGCGCTTGGCCCTGTCGGGGCTCTTCTCTGTCGGCTCGGCATACCGCACTCTATGTCGTGCGTCGGCTATTGCATTGACCGCACCTTTGTGGAAAGCGCCCCTCCCTTTGAAGATTAAGATCTTCGTGTGGTACTGACACTTGCTCTCTAGATAGCGGGACCGAGATCGGTTATACGGCATGACGAACATGCTGGCTGCGGTTGGACGTCGCCTTGCTCCGTCACCTAGCCACTGATCTGTTGGGCACTTATTGGACTTTCTTTTAGTAAGGCATGTTTGTGTTGTTGCCTTCAGCAGACTTATGTTTTCTTTTTCTGTACTTAAGTTTCTTGTATGGACGTGACGGTTGTTTTATTATATAAAGTGGGGAGAAAGCCCTGTTTGAGTAATTATCAACAGTCCAAGTCAACTCAACATGGAATGAAGAGGGGTCAGCTGCTTCCGATCTTGCATCGCACGGAACCCTGACTAAATAATTAGTACATAGAGAGCACGCGTAAATTTTAGAGAAAACCGGAAATCATAAGTGAGAAGCTTAGATTTTCATTTTCTTTCAAATGTCACCAAGTTTAGGGCTGACGCGTACAAGTACTCAGAGGACACCTACCGAAGACCGAAGCCGGTAATTTTACAATTAAAGGGGTCACAAAACTTATTTATTTATTTATTATAAGAGATTGGAGAAACAACAGTTAATTTAGGAGCAGCTGTCCCAACTCTTTTTTTTATCATGAAACAGGTTAACTGCATCCTTATGTATTTTTTGCTCGTGCATGCGATAGAGTGGATGATTGTGGCTAAGTTGTCAGGTTATTAGTGTAGGATTGATCAAGACGACGACAACGACGATGACGCATACGACTTGTCGTAGATAATGTATATTTGTGCGTGGCTTAGATAGCTGCTCCACTCCACATGGAAACACCCACCTAAGCGCTGACGACTGGATTGATAATTTTTGCAGCATTAGATTTTTCTCCCGGCCGTGACTTGAGCTGCAAGGAGAATCTGCTAACGACCGACCCGTTTTATTCAAATCCATGGGCAGCGACCAAGTTCCATTTTGCATGCAACCGGCTAGCTGCCTAAAACTTGTTAATACTACTAGTTTATGTAGTTTGAAATAGTTTTTATTCTTGTATTTATGGTTGAAATAACTTGACGTGCTAAATTTTTTTAAACATCAGTACAAACACAAGCGCTCATATACACGCGCACACATTCATCCCTATGAACGCACACAGCCGTGCTAATTAATATGCTCTTTTTGATGGGTTGTTTGGTTTTTGTGTAAACTGTGAGGATTAATTGAAGTCAATGGTGTTGTTGAGAGTAGGTTGGTCTAACCTAACGTACCCGTGGGCCGGGGTTGGCTTGGCATTCCAAGATGTGGTACTATTGGCATTGGCAATCGCAATCGCAGCCTCCACTCATCGCAATGCAAGCACCTTTGACCTTGACTGACGTACCACTGACGTATATTTCCACTAGCTCAAGGAGCAAGGCAGCGTCTCATCATATATTAAACGATGTTACTAAACAAATTCTTCCACTTGTGCTTGCATGCTAATCACCACTACTCCTGCTACCTTGGCTCCATCTGTCTGCTACCCTACCTTGGTGAGATATATTCATTATTAAACTTGAGGTAGGGTAGGGTTAATCTCCTCCACTTTGCTGGTACTGCTACGAGTACAATAATACATCTTCTCATGCTTACGTACGTTTCACAACCAAAAGGGTCACATCTTTCTTAGGCTCGTCACAGTGGGGAGGAACTTAGGAGTAACATCACACACTTCAATATAACTTTGCTTATGTGGCACGTATTTAATGAAGAGAGAGGTGTTTGTGGTAACTAGCTAAGTTACCGGAACATCACACACTCCAAGAAACAATGAGTCTATGACCTAATAAATACATCGTTGCATGACACTACATAGATGTTCCTACCCACTATGGAAGTAGTAACATAGTCTAGGAAAGTGTGTAAGTTACTAGTTTATGTTCTTGCCCATTGTGACCAGCCTTAGAGCATCTACAGCCGCGGTCACCTACTTTGGCACCCTACGCCCCCGGGCGCTTCGTCGGCTCAAGATGAGCTGACGGATCTCATTTCTAGCGTTCGATAGCCGCATCCCTCATATGTCCTACCCCATATTCATACAAAAGCATGCAAACGTTGTTCCTATGTAGATCAACATAGAACATAGCAATCCGGCAAAGATAAACATAGTGTGGTACAAAAGTGTCGTCTGAGTTCATCACTTAACACTACTAAAACCGAGAAGGGGGGATTTCACCGCTTCCTCCATGACGGTCTCTTCCCCTTGGGGTCTCGACGGCTAGACTAGACGTAGGTGTCGGCGGCTCTGGGCGCATTGTTGTCGTCGTCGCTGTCCGAAGCGGAGGAGGAGGAGGACGAGATGATGCCCGCCATGCGTCGGGCTTCACGGTTTTGCTTCTCCCGGAGCCGTGTGGCTCTCTTCGTTGTCGTCGCTGCTCCATCACCAAGCGCTCCGACTCCTCCAGCGCCACACGAAGTGCCTTCGCATCTTTGCTGCGATGATGGCGGGCGCCATCGTTCGTCTCCGCGGACGTGTACAAGCGGTGGATGGTGATGCGGAGGGCCTCGCCGTCGTCGCTGGCCGGGGGAAGTGGCTCTGGCGTAGATCTTGGAGTGGCTGGTAGTCGCCTCCGCCCTCGCTTCTTTGCAAGGCGATACGCGCGGCCCATGGACTCCGCCTGCGGTTCAGTGGGCAACAACACACCCAACGGTGCCCCGGAGGGGCAGGTGCGAGTGGTGCTGGGTAGTGCCTGGTAGGGGGCAGCAGGGACCGCGTTGGACGAGCACGGGGGAGCGCGGAGCTGCAGTTGCCCTCCTGGCCCGTCGCCGACGCCATGGAAGAGGAGCTATCGCCCAGGTACATCAGTGGCCGGCAGAGGGCGATGCAAAGCGCTAGCTTGTCATTGTCGGGCGCCGACGAGCCATCAGAATCCGTGGTGGCCTTCAACCATTCCTGGGGGGGAGGGGATTCACTGTCGGACATGGCGGGCGGGGAAGAACGAAGTGGATTTGGGGAGAAGCGAAGAAGCCGAGTGAGTACCGACTGAGTTTGACTAGTGTTTGCTCAAGGATCGACGTCTGATATTTATGAGGGCTGGAGTGGGGTTGTTGCGGGCGATAGCGGACCAGGCGGACGTGGCATATCCGAACGCGTCACATCCGCCTCAGATTTGGGCTGGATATGAGGGGTGCCGGTCAGGGCGTTTGAGTCCCGTTTGAGAAGTCCGTCTGGGTCATTATTGTGACGCCCCCGATTCAATCGTACACTAATCATGCACGCAAACGTGTACGATCAAGATCAGGGACTCACGGGAAGATATCACAACACAACTCTAAAACATAAATAAGTCATACAAGCATCATAATACAAGCCAGGGGCCTCGAGGGCTCGAATACAAGTGCTCGATCATAGACGAGTCAGCGGAAGCAACAATATCTGAGTACAGACATAAGTTAAACAAGATTTCCTTAAGAAGGCTAGCACAAACTGGGATACCGATCGAAAGAGGCGCAGGCCTCCTGCCTGGGATCCTCCTAAACTACTCCTGGTCGTCGTCAGCGGACTGCACGTAGTAGTAGGCACCTCCGGTGTAGTAGGAGTCATCGTTGATGGTGGCTTCTGGCTCCTGGACTCCATCGTCTGGTCGCAGCAAACGGGTATAGAAAGGGGGAAAAGGGGGAGCAAAGCAACCGTGAGTACTCGCAAGCAAGGAGCTACACTACATATGTATGCATTGGTATCAAATGGAATAAGGTTATCATATGTGGACTGAACTGCAGAATGCCGGAATATGAGGGGGATAGCTAGTCCTATCGAAGCCTACGCTTCTGGTAACCTCCATCTTGCAGCAGAAGAAGAGAGTGGATGGTAAGTTCACCAAGTAACATCGCATAGCATAATCCTAATCGATGATCCTCCCCTCGTCGCCCTGTGAGAGAGCGACCACCGGTTGTATCTGGCACTTGGAAGGGTGCGTTTTATTAAGTATCCGGTTCTAGTTGTCATAAGGTCAAGGTACAACTCCAAGTCGTCCTGTTACCGAAGATCACGGCTATTCGAATAGATTAACTTCCCTGCAGGGGTGCACCACATAACCCAACACGCTCGATCCCATTTGGTCGGACACACTTTCCTGGGTCATGCCCGGCCTCGGAAGATCAACACGTCGCAGCCCTACCTAGGCACAACAGAGAGGTCAGCACGCGGGTCTAAATCCTATGGCGCAGGGGTCTGGGCCCATCGTCCATTGCACACCTACACGTTGCGAGGGCGGCCGGAAGCAGACCTAGCCTAGCAGGCGTTCCAGTCCAATCCGGCGCGCGCCGCTCAGTCGCTGACGTCACGAAGGCTTCGGCTGATACCACGACGTCGAGTGCCCATAATTGTCCCCGCGTAGATGGTTAGTGCGTATAGGCCAGTGGCCAGACTCAGATCAAATACCAAGATCTCGTTAAATGTGTTATCTTGAAATAACCGCGAACGCCGACCAGGGCCAGGCCCACCTCTCTCCTAGGTGGTCTCAACCTGCCCTGTCGCTCCGCCATAAAGTAACAGTCGGGGGCCGTCGGGAACCCAGGCCCACCACTATCTGGATGGAGCCACCTGCCCCTTCAGCCCCCCATCTCCGAACAATATCATAAGTAATGTAACAGTATAAGTATATATCATATGCTCGTGATCACCTCCCGAAGTGATCACGACCCAGTAGTATAGCATGGCAGACGGACAAGAATGTAGGGCCACTGATGGTAAACTAGCATCCTATACTAAGCATTTAGGATTGCAGGTAAAGGTAACAACAGTAGTAGCAAGGACAGGCTATGCATCAGGATAGGATAACGGAAAGCAGTAACATGCTACACTACTCTAATGCAAGCAGTAGAGAAGAATAGGCGATATCTGGTGATCAAGAGGGGGGCTTGCCTGGTTGCTCTGGCAAGAGAGAGGGGTCGTCAACATCGCAGTCGTACTGGGTAGCAGCGGCGTCGGTCTCGTAGTCTATCGGAGAGAAGAGGGGGAAGAAACAATGAATATAATGCAAACAGGTGCATAACGATGCATGACAAGACAAGTAGCGGTGCTAGGGGTGCCCTGACGCGGTATGAGGTGGTACCGGTGAAGGGGGGAAACATCCGGGAAAATATTCCCGGTGTTTCGCGTTTTCGGACAGATGAACCGGAGGGGGAAAGTTGCGTGTTCGCTATGCTAGGGATGTGTGGCGGACAAACAGGCTGCGTATCCAGATTCGTCTCATTGTTCTGAGCAACTTTCATGTACAAAGTTTTTCCATCCGAGTAACAAATTATGTTATATTAATTTAAAAGGATTTAATCATTTTCTGAAATTATTAAATATCTGACGATAAATGGTTAAATTGCTAGGGGTACACAAAAGTGTACCCAGCAAAGTGCACAGAGGCTAACAGATGGGGCCCAGCTGTTGGGGAACGTAGCAGACTTTTAAAATTTTCTATGCATCACCAAGATCAATCTATGGAGTCATCTAGCAACGAGGGAGAGAGGAGTGCATCTACATACCCTTGTAGATCACGAGCGGAAGCGTTCAAGAGAATGGGGTTGATGGAGTCGTACTCGTCGTGATCCAAATCACCGAAGATCCTAGCGCCGAATGGACGGCACCTCCGTGTTCAACACACGTACGGAGCGAGGACGTCTCCCGCGCCTTGATCCAGCAAGGAGGAGGGAGAGGTTGAGGAAGAGGGCTCCAACAGCAGCACGACGGCGTGGTGGTGGTGAAGCTGCAGTACTCCGGCAGGGCTTCGCCAAGCTCTTATGGAGGAGGAGAGGTGTTGGGGAGGGGAGGGGCTGCGCCTTGGATGTTGTGTGCAGCCCTCCCCTTTCCCCTCTATTTATAGGGGAAGGGGGAAGGGGGCCGGCCCCCTCTAGATGAGATCCAGAGGGGGGGCGGCTGTCAAGGGGAGGGGGCTTGCCCCCCAATCAAGGGGGGCGCCCCCTTTAGGGTTTCCCCCCCAACCCTAGGCGCATGGGCCCAAGGGGGGATGCGGCCAGCCCATGTAGGGCTGGTTCCCTTTCCTCTACAGCCCATTAGGCCTTCTGAGAGAGGTGGCCCCCGAACCTTTCCGGTGACCGTATGACAACTTCCTACATATAGATCTTCACCTTCGGACCATTCCGGAACTCCTCGTGACGTCCGGGATCTCATCCGGGACTCCTAACAACATTCGGTAATCACATACAAGTCTTCCTAACAACCCTAGTGTCACCGAACCTTAAGTGTGTAGACCCTACGGGTTCGGGAGACATGCAGACATGACCGAGACGACTCTCCGGTTAATAACCAACAGTGGGATTTGGATATCCATGTTGGCTCCCACATGCTCCACGATGATCTCATCGGATGAACCACGATGTCGAGGATTCAATCAATCCGTATACAATTCCCTTTGTCAATCGGTACGTTACTTGCCCGAGACTCGATCGTCGGTATCCCAATACCTTGTTCAGTCTCGTTACCGGCAAGTCACTTTACTCGTACCGTAATGCATGATCCCGTGATCAACCACTTGATCACATTGAGCTCATTATGATGATGCATTACCGAGTGGGCCCAGAGATACCTCTCCGTCATACGGAGTGACAAATCCCAGTCTCGATTCATGCCAACCCAACAAACACTTTCGGAGATACCTGTAATGAACCTTTATAGTCACCCAGTTACGTTGTGACGTTTGGCACACCCAAGGCACTCCTACGGTATCCGGGAGTTGCACAATCTCATGGTCTAAGGAAATGATACTTGACATTCAGAAAAGCTACAGCAAACGAACTACATGATCTTTGAGCCATGCTTAGGATTGGGTCTTGTCCATCACATCATTCTCCTAATGATGTGATCCCGTTATCAATGACATCCAATGTCCATAGTCAGGAAATCATGACTATCTTTTGATCAATGAGCTAGTCAACTAGAGGCTCACTAGGGACGTGTTGTGGTCTATGTATTCACACATGTATTACGATTTCCGGATAACACAAATATAGCATGAACAATAGACAATTATCATGAACAAAGAAATATAATAATAACCATTTTATTATTGCCTCTAGGGCATATTTCCAACAATCTCCCACTTGCACTAGAGTCAATATTCTAGTTACATTGTGATGAATCGAACACCCATGAAGTTCTGGTGTTGATCATGTTTTGCTCTAGGGAGAGGTTTAGTCAACGGATCTGCTACATTCAGGTCCGTATGTACTTTACAAATCTCTATGTCTCCATTTTGAACACTTCCACGAATGGAGTTGAAGCGACGCTTGATATGCCTGGTCTTCCTGTGAAACCTGGGCTCCTTGGCAAGGGCAATAGCTCCAGTGTTGTCACAGAAGAAAGTCATCGGGCCCGACGCATTGGGTATGACTCCTAGGTCAGTAATGAACTCCTTCACCCAGAATGCTTCTTGTGCTGCCTCCGAGGCTGCCATGTACTCCGCTTCACATGTAGATCCCGCCACAACGCTTTGCTTGCAACTGCACCAGTTTACTGCCCCACCATTCAAAATATACACGTATCCGGCTTGTGACTTAGAGTCATCCAGATCTGTGTCGAAGCTAGCATCGACGTAACCCTTTACGACGAGCTCTTCGTCACCTCCATAAACGAGAAACATTTCCTTAGTCCTTTTCAGGTACTTCAGGATATTCTAGACCGCTGTCCAGTGTTCCATGCCGGGATTACTTTGGTACCTTCCTACCAAACTTATGACAAGGTTTACATCAGGTCTAGTACACAACATAGCATACATGATAGACCCTATGGCCGAGGCATAGGGGACGACACTCATCTTTTCTCTATCTTCTGCCGTGGTCGGGCATTGAGCCGTGCTCAATCTCGTACCTTGCAATACAGGCAAGAACCCCTTCTTTGACTGATCCATTTTGAACTTCTTCAATATCTTGTCAAGGTACGTACGCTGTGAAAGACCAATGAGGCGCCTCGATCTATCTCTATAGATCTTGATGCCTAATATATAAGCAGCTTCTCCAAGGTCCTTCATTGAAAAACACTTGTTCAAGTAGGCCTTTATGCTTTCCAAGAATTCTATATCATTTCCCATCAACAGTATGTCATCCACATACAATATGGGAAATGCTACAGAGCTCCCACTCACTTTCTTGTAAATGCAGGCTTCTCCATAAGTCTGCATAAACCCAAAAGCTTTGATCATCTCATCAAAACGAATGTTCCAACTCCGAGATGCTTGTACCAGCCCATAAATCGAGCGTTGGAGCTTGCACACCTTGTCAGCATTCTTAGGATCGACAAAACCTTCCGACTGCATCATATACAATTCTTCCTTAAGGAAACCATTAAGGAATGCCGTTTTGACGTCCATTTGCCATATCTCATAATCATAGAATGCGGCAATTGCTAACATGATTCGGACGGACTTCAACTTTGCTATGGGTGAGAAAGTCTCATCGTAGTCAACCCCTTGAACTTGTCGATAACCCTTAGCGACAAGCCGAGCTTTATAGATGGTCACATTACCATCCGCGCCTGTCTTCTTCTTAAAGATCCATTTATTTTCTACGGCTCGTCGATCATCGGGCAAGTCAGTCAAAGTCCATACTTCATTTTCATACATGGATCCTATCTCGGATTTCATGGCTTCCAGCCATTTGTCGGAATCCGGGCCCGCCATCGCTTCTTCATAGTTCGAAGGTTCACCGTTGTCTAACAACATGATTTCCAAGACAGGGTTGTCGTACCACTCTGGTGCGGAACGTGTCCTCGTGGACCTACGAAGTTCAGTAGTAACTTGATCTGAAGTTTCATGATCATCATCATTAACTTCCTCTCTAGTCGGTGCAGGCACCTCAAGAACATTTTCTTGAGCTGCGCCACTTACCGGTTCAAGAGGTAATACTTCATCAAGTTCTACTTTCCTCCCACTTATTTCTTTTGAGAGAAACTCTTTCTCTAGAAAGGACCCATTCTTGGCAACAAAGATCTTGCCTTCGGATCTGAGGTAGAAGGTATACCCAACAGTTTCTTTAGGGTATCCTATGAAGACGCATTTTTCTGATTTGGGTTCGAGCTTTTCAGGTTGAAGTTTCTTGACATAAGCATCGCATCCCCAAACTTTTAGAAATGACAACTTAGGTTTCTTCACAAACCATAATTCATACGGTGTCATCTCAACGGATTTTGACGGAGCCCTATTTAAAGTGAATGCGGCAGTCTCTAAAGCATAGCCCCAAAATGACAGCGATAAATCGGTGAGACATCATAGATCGCACCATATCTAATAGAGTGCGATTACAACGTTCAGACACACCATTACGCTGAGGTGTTCCAGGCGGCGTGAGTTGTGAAACTATTCTACATTTTCTTAAGTGTGTGCCAAATTCGTGACTCAAGTATTCTCCCCCACGATCTGATCGCAAGAACTTGATTTTTCTGTCACGTTGATTCTCAACCTCACTCTGAAATTCCTTGAACTTTTCAAAGGTCTCAGACTTGTGTTTCATTAAGTAGACATACCCATATCTACTCAAGTCATCAGTGAGGGTGAGAACATAACGATAGCCACCGCGAGCCTCAACACTCATTGGACCGCACACATCAGTATGTATGATTTCCAATAAGTTGGTTGCTCGCTCCATTGTTCCTGAGAACAGAGTCTTGGTCATTTTACCCATGAGGCATGGTTCGCATGTGTCAAATGATTCATAATCAAGAGACTCTAAAAGTCCATCTGCATGGAGCTTCTTCATGCGTTTGACACCTATGTGACCAAGGCGGCAGTGCCACAAGTATGTGGGACTATCATTATCAACCTTACATCTTTTGGTATTCACACTATAAATATGTGTAGCATTACGCTCGAGATTCATTAAGAATAAACCATTCACCATCGGAGAATGACCATAAAACATATCTCTCATATAAATAGAACAACCATTATTCTCGGATTTAAATGAGTAGCCATCTCGAATTAAACAAGATCCTGATACAATGTTCATGCTCAAAGCTGGCACTAAATAACAATTATCGAGGTTCAAAACTAATCCCGTAGGTAAATGTAGAGGCAACGTGCCGACGGCGATCACATCGACCTTGGAACCATTCCCAACGCGCATCGTCACCTCGTCCTTTGCCAGTCTCCGTTTATTCCGCAGCTCCTGCTTTGAGTTACAAATGTGAGCAACCGCACCGGTATCAAATACCCAGGAGCTACTACGAGTACTGGTAAGGCACACATCAATTACATGTATATCACATATACCTTTCGTGTTGCCGGCCTTCTTGTCCGCTAAGTATTTGGGGCAGTTCCGCTTCCAGTGACCACTTCCCTTGCAATAAAAACACTCAGTCTCGGGCTTGGGTCCATTCTTTGGCTTCTTCCCGGCAGCTTGCTTACCGGGCGCGACAACTCCCTTGCCGTCCTTCTTGAAGTTCTTCTTACCCTTGCCTTTCTTGAACTTAGTGGTTTTATTCACCATCAACACTTGATGTTCCTTTTTGACTTCTACCTCTGCTGATTTTAGCATTGAATATACCTCAGGAATGGTCTTTTTCATCCCCTGCATATTGAAGTTCATCACAAAGCTCTTGTAGCTCGGTGGAAGCGACTGAAGGATTCTGTCAATGACCGCGTCATCCGGGAGATTAACTCCCAGCTGAGTCAAGCGGTTATGCAACCCAGACATTTTGAGTATGTGCTCACTGACAGAACTATTTTCCTCCATCTTACAGCTGAAGAACTTGTCGGAGACTTCATATCTCTCGACCCGGGCATGAGCTTGAAAAACCATTTTCAGCTCTTCGAACATCTCATATGCTCCGTGTCTCTCAAAACGCTTTTGGAGCCCCGGTTCTAAGCTGTAAAGCATGCCGCACTGAACGAGGGAGTAATCATCAGCACATGTCTGCCAAGCATTCATAACGTCTTGGTTCTGTGGGACGGGTGCGTCACCTAGCGGTGCTTCTAGGACATAATATTTCTTGGCAGCTATGAGGATGATCCTCAGGTTCCGGACCCATTCCGTATAGTTGCTGCCATCGTCTTTCAACTTGGTTTTCTTTAGGAACGCGTTGAAGTTGAGGACAACGTGGGCCATTTGATCTACAAGACATATTGTAAAGATTTTAGACTAAGTTCATGATAATTAAGTTCATCTAATCAAATTATTCAATGAACTCCCACTCAGATAGACATCCCTCCAGTCATCTAAGTATAACATGATCCGAGTTAACTAGGCCGTGTCCGATCATCATGTGAGACGGACTAGTCAACATCGGTGAACATCTTCATGTTGATCGTATCTTCTATACGACTCATGCTCGACCTTTCGGTCTTCTGTGTTCCGAGGCCATGTCTGTACATGCTAGGCTCGTCAAGTCAACCTAAGTGTATTGCGTGTGTAAATCTGGCTTACACCCGTTGTATTCGAACGTTAGAATCTATCACACCCGATCATCACGTGGTGCTTTGAAACAACGAACCTTCGCAACGGTGCACAGTTAGGGGGGACACTTTCTTGAAATTATTTCGAGGGATCATCTTATTTAAGCTACCGTCGTTCTAAGCAAATAAGATGTAAAGCATGATAAACATCACATGCAATCAAATAGTGATATGATATGACCAATATCATTTGCTCCTTTTGATCTCCATCTTCGGGGCTCTATGATCATCGTTGTCACCGGCATGACACCATGATCTCCATCATCGTGTCTTCTTGAAGTTGTCTCGTCATCTATTACTTCTACTACTATGGCTAACGCTTTAGCAATAAAGTAAAGTAATTACATGACGTTTATGTTGACACACAGGTCATAAATAAATAAAGACAACTCCTATGGCTCCTGCCGGTTGTCATACTCATCGACATGCAAGTCATGATTCCTATTACAAGAACATGATCATCTCATACATCACATATATCATTCATCACATCCTTTGGCCATATCACATCACAAAACACTTGCTGCAAAAACTAGTTAGACGTCCTCTAATTGTTGTTGCAAGTCTTTACATGTCTGCTATAGGTTTCTAGCAAGAACGTTTCTTCCCTATGCCAAAACCACAACGTGAATTGCCAATTTCTATTTACCCTTCATACAAACCCTGTTCATCGAGTCTGATCCGACTAAAGTGGGAGAGACAGACACCCGCCAGCCACCTTATGCAACTATTGCATGTCAATCGGTGGAACCAGTCTCACGTAAGCGTACGTGTAAGGTCGGTCCGGGCCGCTTCATCCCACGATGCCGCCGAATCAAGACAAGACTAGTAACGGCAAGCAAATTGACAAGTTCGACGCCCACAACTACTTTGTGTTCTACTCGTGCATAGTAACTACGCATAGACCTAGCTCATGATGCCACTGTTGGGGAACGTAGCAGAAATTCAAAATTTTCCTACGTGTCACCAAGATCAATCTATGGAGTCATCTAGCAACGAGGTAGGAGTTGATCTACATACCCTTGTAGATCGCACGCGGAAGCGTTCAAGAGAACGGGGTTGATGGAGTCGTACTCGTCGTGATCCAAATCACCGATGATCCTAGCGCTGAACGGACGGCACCTCCACGTTCAACACACGTACGGAGCAGAGACGTCTCCTCCTTCTTGATCCCGCAAGGGAGGAGGAGAGGTTAATGGAGATCCAGCAGCACGACGGCGTGGTGGTGGAAGTAGCGTGATTCCAACAGGGCTTCGCCAAGCGCTACGGGAGGAGGGAGATGTGTCACGGGAGGGAGAGGGAGGCGCCAAGGCTCAGGTGGGGCTGCCCTCCCTTCCCCCCACTATATATAGGGCCAAGGGAGAGGGGGGGGGGCATCCTTGGCCCTTCCTCCAAGGAAGGGTGCGGCTAGGGAGGAGTCCCTCCTCCCCAAGGCACCTCGGAGGTGCCTTCCCCCTTTAGGACTCTTCCTTTCCTTATCTCTTGGTGCATGGGCCTCTTGGGGCTGGTGCCCTTGGCCCATATAGGCCAAGGTGCACACCCCTACAGCCCATGTGGCCCCCGGGGCAGGTGGCCCCACCCGGTGGACCCCCGGGACCCTTCCGGTGGTCCCGGTACAATACCGGTGACCCCGAAACTTGTCCTGATGGCCGAAATAGCACTTCCTATATATAATTCTTTACCTCCGGACCATTCCGGAACTCCTTGTGACGTCCGGGATCTCATCTGGGACTCCGAACAACATTCGGGTTACCGCATACTAATATCTCTATAACCCTAGCGTCACCGAACCTTAAGTGTGTAGACCCTACGGGTTCGGGAAACATGCAGACATGACCGAGATGACTCTCCAGTCAATAACCAACAGTGGGATCTGGATACCCATGTTGGCTCCCACATGTTCCACGACGATCTCATCAGATGAACCACGATGTCAAGGACTTAATCAATCCCGTATACAATTCCCTTTGTCTATCGGTACGATACTTGCCCGAGATTCGATCGTCGGTATCCCGATACCTTGTTCAATCTCGTTACCGGCAAGTCTCTTTACTCGTTCCGTAACACATCATCCCATGATCAACTCCTTGATCACATTGTGCACATTATGATGATGTCCTACCGAGTGGGCCCAGAGATACCTCTCCGTCACACGGAGTGACAAATCCCAGTCTCGATTCGTGCCAACCCAACAGACACTTTCGGAGATACCTGTAGTGTACCTTTATAGCCACCCAGTTACATTGTGACGTTTGGCACACCCAAAGTATTCCTACGGTATCCGGGAGTTGCACAATCTCATGGTCTAAGGAAATGATACTTGACATTAGAAAAGCTTTAGCATACGAACTACACGATCTAGTGCTATGCTTAGGATTGGGTCTTGTCCATCACATCATTCTCCTAATGATGTGGTCCCGTTATCAACGACATCCAATGTCCATGGTCAGGAAACCGTAACCATCTATTGATCAACGAGCTAGTCAACTAGAGGCTTACTAGGGACATGGTGTTGTCTATGTATCCACACATGTATCTGAGTTTCCTATCAATACAATTCTAGCATGGATAATAAACGATTATCATGAACAAGGAAATATAATAATAATCAATTTATTATTGCCTCTAGGGCATATTTCCAATACTCGTGACGTCCGGTATCTCATCCGGGACTCCTAACAACATTCGGTAATCACATACAAGTCTTCCTAACAACCCTAGTGTCACCGAACCTTAAGTGTGTAGACCCTACGGGTTCGGGAGACATGCAGACATGACCGAGACGACTCTCCGGTTAGTAACCAACAGTGGGATCTGGATACCCATGTTGGCTCCCACATGCTCCACGATGATATCATCGGATGAACCACGATGTCGAGGATTCAATCAATCCGTATACAATTCCCTTTGTCAATCGGTACGTTACTTGCCCGAGACTCGATCGTCGGTATCCCAATACCTTGTTCAGTCTCGTTACTGGCAAGTCACTTTACTCGTACCGTAATGCATGATCTCGTGATCAACCACTTGATCACATTGAGCTCATTATGATGATGCATTACCGAGTGGGCCCAGAGATACCTCTCCGTCATACGGAGTGACAAATCCCAGTCTCGATTCATGCCAACCCAACAGGCACTTTCGAAGATACCTGTAATCAACCTTTATAGTCACCCAGTTACGTTGTGACGTTTGGCACACCCAAGGCACTCCTACGGTATCCAGGAGTTGCACAATCTCATGGTCCAAGGAAATGATACTTGACATTCAGAAAAGCTACAGCAAACGAACTACACGATCTTTGAGCTATGCTTAGGATTGGGTCTTGTCCATCACATCATTCTCCTAATGATGTGATCCCGTTATCAATGACATCCAATGTCCATAGTCAGGAAACCATGACTATCTTTTGATCAACGAGCTAGTCAACTAGAGGCTCACTAGGGACGTGTTGTGGTCTATGTATTCACACATGTATTACGATTTCCGGATAACACAGCTATATCATGAACAATAGACAATTATCATGAACAAAGAAATATAATAATAACCATTTTATTATTGCCTCTAGGGCATATTTCCAACACCAACTGCTGAGTCAACAGCTGACTGGGCCGGCCTTATCCACTAGAATAGTGGTGGGGCCCCACCTGTCATAGGCTGACACCTCCAACGGTGTTAAATTATAAAACGTAGATTAATTAAGGTGTGGGTCCCATATGCCAGTGTGACATTAGTTAAATTAGTTATCACTTTAGTTAATTAACGGGGCGGGGCCCAGTTGTCAGTGAGAGGGGAAGGGTGATTAGCGCCCTAATTAAGCCGGTTAGGCCGATGGTTATCTGGAGCACGGCGGCGTTGGCTGTCCGGCCAACTCCGGCAGCGGGAGGGCGCGCGACTAGGCGTGTTAGAACGCCTCCAGAGAGGCGAGTGGGGTGGTGCCCACGGTTCGTGCCAGGGTCGCCGAAGTCGCCGGCGGTGAGCACGATCGCGACGACAGCGGGGGGGTCGGGGGCGGCGGTTGCCACCCGATCCAGATCCACTAGGGGGAGGGGGAGAGAGGAGTGGGGAACGTGGGGGTAGGGTTTCGGGGGCGTGGGCGTGGGGGTTAAGTGGGGGAGGGGACGGGCCGGCCTGGTTGGATGGCCAGCTGGGCTAAGGCCCAGCGCAGGGGGGGCCTTTTCGTTTGCTTCGTTTTATTTCTTTTCTTTTTTTATTTATTCTTTCCTGCTTTATTTTAGTTGCATTTTATTCTAGTAAAATATACACTTAGTATCTAAATTAGTATTTCAACTTAGTCCATAGTCACAAAATGTCTAGACCCCAAATAACTTAGTTTGACATTTTATTAATTATAAAAGGTATTTAAATTATTGTTTTTGCTACTGTTTTATTCATCTCATAGTATTTAAACATTTTATAAATGTGTGGTTTTTCCATCATAATTATCTATGCAATATTTGGTTCACTCCGAACATTTTAGTTTTAATATTTGAAAACTTTTATTGTTTGCCTGATTTTGAATTTGAATTTGAATCGGTTTCGAACTAACTCGAGATTAGCAACTATAATCGAGGGGACGTGGCATCATTAGCAGAGGGTCACTGTAGCTTAATTACCCGGGCGTCACAATTCTCCTCCACTACAAGAAATCTCGTCCCGAGATTTAAGAGGGGAAGTGCGGGGAAGGGATTAGGTTACGAAATTCTAACGAGTCTTGTTGGTCTTGGTTACTCTTCTCGAGGAGGTTGATCCATTAAGTTGATCTTCTCCAGGTCATCATGATGAAGTCGGCATCCTCTCTTCGGAGTCTTCATCGTACTTACGAATAGGAAAGGGGCAGCCCGACATCGAGAGAATGCTATCAGGGGAAATCATCTGGGGGTTACCCCATGAATGATCACAAGAGTAACTCTCGAATTGGTCAAGTGAAACACATCGTGAGCCGAGCAAGAAGGTTCGATAAGAAGTTTCAAGCGGTTGTCCAATCGTTCGATGTCTTAACCAGGGCATGTAAGGAGTTCAGTGCAGCGAGAATGGGTATCATATCTGATACCAGAATAGATCGTCTCTAGGAAGGTCACACGTGAACTACATACGGGGTCAAACGGGAGGAATAATTTGGCAACAGGGGTGTACAGGAGAGTCAGGTTTCGATCCTGGGACCTATGGGTTATGGGCCCACCATGTGAGTTAAAAGTAAAGAAAAAGGCGGTGATATTTCGCACAGTCATGATAACAAGGCATGTCAAAGGATAGCCTGTCAGTTATGTCGGCAACAATGTTGGTACCAAGGGCAAGGGACGAAGAGAACCATTTTCCTGCTCGTTGAACGAGGTGGACCAATAGGCAAAGTTCTCGTCCATCGGTGGTTACAGGAATGTCATCAACAATAGCAACAAGGTCTTACTGACAAAATTGTACACCGAGGTGTTTACATAAGCAGTGATTCTTTACTGCTTAGATCATATAGAACACCAGAAAGGTTAAACAAATCAATGGAAAGGACAAGGTGATCTTCAGATTAAACAGAACAATGAAAAAGAAAATGTGTTTAAACACATATTACAGGGGTATATTCTCCCCAAGGACAAGCAGAGCATGATATCCATGACAGGATACAATGTAGAAAACCCTTTAGGTAAGGGGAGAGAAATCTCATGACATTACCCATCCAACATTGTTTGGATAATTGAGCAAGAAACATTTAGCATCGTGCTTCAAATGTTCTTATTGAAAATCGAAGTACCACAGACATGCTTCGAGATATCATTGACATGGTCTTCAAGCAAAGGTCAGACTTTGGATACTCAATGGATTCACCAGGACAACTTATAGAATAAGTCTTTCAATTTCCTCATGGAAGAATGGTTAACATTGCTAAAAGGAAGAACTATAACAATAGGCCCTCCAGCCAGGTGTGCTAGGCATGACATCACCTTACTGGGTCATATAAAGACCAACGTTATAACTCTTGGAAAATGCGTCCCAACCATCATATCTGACCAGAATTCATGTCTGATTGGTGTTAGGATATCTCAGACTCAGGATGCCTGATAATAAGAGGTGCAACACAATTGACGAGATGACATTATATCTTTCTCGGGAAATGAACTATGGAAGCGAGTTCCGAAACCAGAGTTCATCAGTAAACCAAGGAGAGGATGAGGAGGTGGCTGATGAACTCAGCGACAATTCAACGAGATTTCCAAAAGATGGATTTCCACAATTATGTGAACAAGGAGATAACATTTTTCAGATCAATGATATGATGAGGTATACTTGAGGAAAAGATACTCGAATTAAACACTGGTTGACAGGTGCGCCCGAAGTAAGGGCATAGGTAGCCTGATCAATTGTTAGAATGGTGATCCAATAAGCGATAGTCTAAGAATGAACTATCAACCATTAGCTTCAAAGCAACAGGGTTGCTAGAAGTATAGAATCCAAGCAACACCGTTCACTTGTTGGTGTCCCGGTTAGAATCAACACAGGGACCAAGAAAGAATGGTGATAGTGTGAGGTATCATTATAGCAAGGATTTCTTAAGAGGTGGAGCAATCCTCACAACATTCTTGACATCAAAGATGGTAATACTCCGTGGTAGATCATAACATAAGTTGGATTTCAAGGAACTCAAGATACAACACAAAACAAGAACAAGTTTTGTGTTGGAGGGAATGCAATAATGTTGTGGATGATAACCCAAATCATCGAGGGCAAAGGATGCTATTTCTCATCAAGAATTCGATAGATATCTTGGAAGACCTCAGAATGTTGATGATGATCACGACACATTTGTCGAGAGGTTTCAAGAATATGTTACTGATCGGCGATGACATCGAGTCAACGGAATGATGAAGCAAAAAGTTATTGGAACCATGGGTACGACACAAACTCGAAATCAAGCTTGCTGTTCAAGGACAAACGATATGACGAGGAAGATCGATGCATGATTTGCTCATCATCGAAAATTGTGCTCCGGGAAGAATGACTAGGTAGCACAGTTAAAAATTAGCACAATAATGATATAGTCAATCAGGCTAGGAATGACGTGATGGAGTATTAACTTCTCGACAACAAAGCAGTGGAAGTACTGAATCACAGTGTTGATTTGATTCACAAATCGGTATTCTCGGTTGACGACAACCCAGAACCCAGAAAATTTGAAATCGGTGAGAAATAACAGTTGATGAAGAACCCATAAGAAGTTATGCAGTTCCATGACATTATCAAGATATCCTAGTGTAATACTCGACGGTAGATCAAAGTAAAGGTTAGACAGGTGCAATGATCTGCACAAGACAAGTACTTAACTTGTCCGATAAATGATATTAATGAGAAAATATGGTCGGAACCATGATTGCAAAGGACCAAACATAGCTACAGGACGGACTTATGACAAGGGGATTAATATCATTTACAAGAAGTGTTGGTGTCAAAACCGACGGATCTCGGGTAGGGGGTCCCGAACTGTGCGTCTAGGCTGGATGGTAACAGGAGGCAGGGGACACGAAGTTTTACCCAGGTTCGGGCCCTCTCGATGGAGGTAAAACCCTACGTCCTGCTTGATTAATATTGATGGTATGGGTATTACAAGAGTTGATCTACCACGAGATCCGAGAGGCTAAACCCTAGAAGCTAGCCTATGGTATGATTGTTGATGTGTATGTTGTTCTACGGACTAAAACCCTCCGGTTTATATAGACACCGGATAGGGTTAGGGTTACATAGAGTCAGTTACAATGGTAGGAGATCTGAACATCCGTATCGCCAAGCTTGCCTTCCACGCCAAGGAAAGTCCCTTTCGGACACGGGACGGAGTCTTCAATCTTGTATCTTCATAGTCCAGGAGTCCGACTGAAGGTATAGTTCGGCTATCCGAACACCCCCTAATCCAGGACTCCCTCAGTAGCCCCCGAACCAGGCTTCAAAGACGATGAGTCCGGCGCGCAAATTGTCTTCAGCATTGCAAGGCGGGTTCTCCTCTAAATTCTGTGTACCTGTTTGAATAAAGTCCGGTTTCTTGTAGATGTTGCGCTCCTTGGCTTCTACGCCCAATAATGGCCGTTTTCCACGTGTCAAATGAATATGAAAAGTCTAAGTGTTTTTACGTTCACACCCCTAGCCGTGTGAATGAGTTGCCCTTTTTAAGGGGACGAGGATTTAGATCCAATCCACACCTTCTCCCCTCCACGAGTGTTCATCTGAGCGCACTCGACAAAAGTCCATTCCACCATGGCCAGCCGCCGCAACTCCTCTCGTCCTTCTAGCCGTAAGCCTGGATATTGGGAGAGATGTTCTACTCCGCACAACGATCTAGTGACGCTTCAGACCAAAGGATTTCTCCCCCCGGCCTATATGGTCCCGGTCCGAGCCGGTCTCGCCGTCTACAACGGCGGAGAGCAAGCAGAGAATGCCCCTAGTCCATCTAAAGGAGAGCGGGTGTGCCTTGTTACTTACTTAATAAGGGGCTCGGATTTCCCATCCACCCGTTTCTCCGAGAGCTGCTGGAGTTCTACAGCCTCCAGCTACATCATCTCACGCCTGCCTCAGTATTGCATATCGCGGGCTTTGTAGCCCTCTGCGAGCTGTTCTTGGGTATTGAAGCTCATTTCGGACTGTGGAAGGAGCTATTTTGCCTCGTGCCCCGTTCCAAGAAAGGGTCAATGTATCAAGTGGGCGGAGCCGAAGTATGGCGCATCGCCGGGACTGGATATCTGTCCGGAACCCCAAAGAAGGCGTCCGAAGACTGGCACTCGGAATGGTTATATATAGAAGACGTCCCGCTGCCGGATCCTGTCCGGATCGGCCTCCCAGAGTTTGATAGTGCTCCTTTAAAGAAGCGCCTAAGATGGCATCCACGGAGCCCTCAAAGGGAAAGCGATAGGGACATCATTTATTTCATGGGCCGAATAAGATTGTTGGCCCATTCCGGACTAACCATGATCGGAGTTATGGCCGAGTGCATCATGCGGGGGGTGCGGCCGCTTCAGTACAGAAGCCACCCCATGTGGGATTTCAACGGGGAGGACGACGCCACCCGCTACGGCCATAAAGGGCCAGATTCAGTTGCCGCTCTATTGAAGATCTTGTCCACTTTGTACAAGGGGGAAGAGGAGGAATTTCTCCGTGTCAACCCACAGGGTGGATTCTCTATGCACAATGCCCAAGCTGGGTAAGTGGTCGCATTTACTTACTCATCCGTTTAGTGTTCCCATTGTTAAATACTTAGTTTGGTGACTTTAACGCAGGAACTGCGCCGGGCCGCAAAGGACATAAGCAGCCCGCCTCCACAACCCGAGGACTCAGGACGATCTCTCGACCCGGCCTCTCAGGAGGATCTGGACATATCTGTGGAGTTGATTGATGGAGTGTTCCATCAATTGAGCGAGGACAACGCCTTGGTGGCCATTACGTCCGATTACCCAGGGTTAATCCGAACACCCCAGGTACCTGAGACCAAAGTCCTTGTACCCCGGACAGGGGTCCGTCCACGCGTGTTTAATTTCCTGATTGCAACCGAACTTTGCAGGGGAGGTTTTTGAGGCAGAAGGCCGAACCTGCGGCGACAAACCAACCAGGGGCCGCAGGGCCCCATGGGCAGAAAAGAGGTGCAGTCCGGACCGAGGCGTCAACGCGAAGGTATGGCGGCGCCCCTTTATCCCAGTCGTTATACCTTCGAGGCACACTTGACACTCGTGCCCTTTTCAGGACGAAGAGACCTCGCCGGGCTATATCCGGAGAGGCTGCTAATCGCGCCTCCACCAGCCAGGCTCCTAGGCCTGGTCCGGGGGCGGAAGCGAACGCAAGGCGTTTGCCAGACGTTCCTCCGACGGAAGATGCGGACGGGTTATCTGCCACCAACTCAGAGGTGGAAAGTGCCATGAACCACAGGCGTCGCCGGACAATTCTTCGCGACGCTTGCTTCTCCCAAGAGGCATTAGATTCCTTCAATTCGGGAGATGCGCACCTCCGTGCCGCTCAAAATGGTCTAGCCAGAGCCACGGAGCAATATGTAAAAGACATACGGGTAAGAAAATTTTGATAAATATATATGTAGCAGTAGCCCCCGAGACTGAAAACAGTTAGAATAACTGGTTTAAGGATCATTTGAAATGCAGGTTCTTACAGAAAAGAATTCCCTACTGACCCAGGAGCTAGAAGAGTGCAAAGCCCAACTAGAGGCCGCACTAGCCGCGGCAGGGGAGCCTAAGGAGACCCCCTCTGGTAATATTCACTTCGAAAGATAAGTATGTGGTGAAGCACGGCTTGTGTGCGAATCTGACAAATAAAATTGCAGATGGCGCCAGATTGAATCCGGAAAGGCAACACCTCGAACGCCAACTAAAGGCTGGTGAGAGGGTGCTGTTAAAGGTGATGGGGGAGAAGAACGTTCTCCAGGATGCCAACACCCGGCTGGGTGTCGAGCCAAAAGATGTTCGTGCCCAGCTGTCAGACTCCGTGAAGGAGAATCAGCGGCTTCGGCGCGGCATATTTAGTAAGTGCTTGAACGAACCTTTTTAAAAGAAAGTTCGGCGGTGCCGTTGATTAACAGAGCAATATCCGTAGGTATGTTAACAGGTCGTCCTGTAGAGGAGATGCCCGGTTCTACGGGTGACCTTCTTCCCGAGCTCTTGCAATTGCTCGATCGAGTTCGGCAGGCGATGCGAGGCGTTGCCCAAGTCCTGTGGCCATCCGTCTCCACACCCGAAGGTCTTGGAGAGCTTGCGAAGAAGCTGAGGGGAGCACGGCGGCGATTCCAGTTGTGGAAGATATCGGCCTGCCGTCAAGGCGCTAGGGAGGCCTGGGCCATGGTGAAGACGCGATATTCACAGGCCGATCCCAACCATATGGCCAAGGTTGGTCCTGTAGGGCCCGATGGGAAGGAGATCCCTGTGAGCTTAGTATACGGCCAAGTAGAGTTGGCCGCAAAGTATTCCCAGCAGGACTGTAAATTGGACAGCCTGTTAGATGGTATTGAAGAGGAGTACAGTCAGTCAAAATGACTATGCAATTTTAATTGACATTTATAATGCCTTCTAGCCGGATTGTAGATCATTTGTCATGGCCGACCTTTTCGCTTCATCCTTGGGACCTGACGGTCCGGAGTGTGTCTGAATTCCCATGCGGCTATATAGGAACCGGGGAATGCGTGGAGACCAGGCGTAGGGGTCATTGTGGCATGAACAGACAAGTGCCCAACTAGTTACGTTATATTACATGGTTAGTAAGAAACATCTTCCAGGGAGAATAGTTCCGTTAGGGGTTCCTTTCCCTGGGAGGCATGCCCTAAAGTGCATGTCCATGCTGCGAAGAGAAATGCAGGAAAAACATCTGGGGGCACGTGGAAAAATAGAAAAGATCGTCTTTAGTTCACCGACCGAATATTCCCTTAAGAACGCTAGCTTTCGGCTTCACCCAGTCTGAGGTACACATCCGGCTGACCCGGCAGTAACAATCGTAGAGGTGCTCCCTTTACCGCCTAGCCGAACAATCGGGAACGTAGGGGTAAGCACAGGAGCCAGGCAACCCAGCTTGGCCAAAACTTAAGTCATATCGATGCATATAGTGGTGAATAAAAGGTACATGCGGAAGTTTGACACATGTGTTGGGCGTGAAGCCCGTAGAAGTAAGCTTCTATCGAAAGAAGCCCCCAGGTTTGCTGAGTGCGGATAGCGCGTCACTTTGTGAGCCTCTAAAGGCTATAAGAGGGGAAGAGAGAGAGAAGGAGAGAAATGTAAGACAGAAGGTATATATAAAAAATGGACAGAGTAAGGAGACGAACACGGGATCCGGCGCTAGGCATAGAATCTTCGGAGGCGGGCGGCGTTCCATGGGTTCGGCTCGAGTCGGTTATCCGATGCACTTCGCAGGCGGTACGCACCACCAGCCAGGACTTGGTCGATGATGAAGGGACCTTCCCACTTGGGCTTGAGTTTGTCCTTTTTCTTGTCTGGCAGGCATAGAACTAGTTCGCCAACGTTGTAATTTTTGGCCCGTACTTCTCTGCTTTGATATCTTCGAGCCTGCTGTTGATAAAATGCAGAACGGGCCTTTGCCACGTCCCGCTCCTCCTCTAATGCATCCAAACTGTCCTGCCGATTGAGCTCGGCTTCTCTTTCTTCGTACATGCGCACCCGAGGTGAGTCATGAATAATGTCGCAAGGCAAAACTGCCTCACCACCATACACCATGAAGAATGGTGTGTATCCGGTGGTGCGATTCGGCGTGGTCCGCAGCCCCCAGAGTACGGAGTCGAGCTCCTCTACCCAGTGCGTGTTAGATTCCTTGAGGGACCGCACTAACCTAGGTTTGATGCCGCTCATGATAAGACCATTTGCATGTTCGACCTGGCCGTTGGTTTGTGGGTGATAGACGAAAGCATAATCGAGCTTGATGCTCATGTTTTTGCACCAGAGTTTTACCTCGTCGGCCGTGAAGTTCGTGTCGTTATCAGTGATGATGCTGTGGGGGACGTCGTAACTGTGTAGAACCCCGGATATAAAGTCTATCACAGGTCCGGATTCGGCCGTCTTAATAGGCTTGGCTTCTATCCATTTGGTGAACTTATCCACCATGACCAGTAAGTATTTGTGCTTGTGGGTTCCGCCTTTAAGCGGTCCAACCATGTCAAGCCCCCAGACCGCGAAAGGCCAAGTGATGGGGATGGTTTGAAGGGCAGTAGGTGGCATATGGCTTTGGTTTGCAAAGAGCTGGCAACCGGTGTATTTTTGGACTAAGTCCTGGGCATCTGCCCGAGCCGTCGTCCAATAAAAGCCTGTATGGAAGGCCTTGCTTACAAGGGACCGAGCTACAGCGTGATGACCACCGAGTCCGGCATGAATTTCAGCCAGGAGGTTCCGCCCTTCCTCTTCGGAGATGCACCTTTGAAGGACTCCGGTAGTGCTTTTCTTATAAAGCTCTCCTTCATGGACTTTGTAGGCTTTGGATCGCCGCACTATGCAGCGTGCCTTATTTTGGTCCTCGGGGAGTTCCTGCCTAGTAAGGTAGGCGAGGAATGGTTCTGTCCACGGGGTGATGACGACCATTATTACGTGGGCTGAGGGTGTTATTTCATTGGCAGAGCCGCCGATTGTGTCAGAATGTTCGATGTCGGGCAGTGCGGTTGGGTCCGGGCTGTTGTTGTGCGTCTCCCCTTCCCATACTACGGATGGCTTGAACAACCTTTCCAAGAAGATGTTGGGGGGTGTTGGGGAACGTAGCAGAAATTCAAAATTTTCCTACGTGTCACCAAGATCTATCTATGGAGAAACCAGCAACGAGGGGAAGGAGTGTGCATCTACATACCCTTGTAGATCGCTAAGCGGAAGCGTTCAAGAGAACGGGGTTGATGGAGTCGTACTCGTCGTGATCCAAATCACCGATGATCCTAGTGCCGAACGGACGGCACCTCCGCGTTCAACACACGTACGGAGCAGCGACGTCTCCTCCTTCTTGATCTAGCAAGGGGGAAGGAGAGGTTGATGGAGATCCAGCAGCACGACGGCATGGTGATGGAAGTAGCGGGATTCCAACCGAGCTTCGCCAAGCGCTGCGGAAGGAGGGAGATGTGTCACGGGAGGGAGAGGGAGGCGCCAGGGCTTAGATGTTGCTGCCCTCCCTTCCCCCACTATATATAGGGCCAAGGGAGAGGGGGGGTGCAGCCTTGGCCCTTCCTCCAAGGAAGGGTGCGGCCAAGGGAGGAGTCCCTCCTCCCCAAGGCACCTCGGAGGTGCCTTCCCCCTTTAGGACTCTTCCTTTCCCTCTTCTCTTGGCGCATGGGCCTCTTGGGGCTGGTGCCCTTGGCCCATATAGGCCAAGGCGCACCCCCTACAGCCCATGTGGCCCCCGGGGCAGGTGGCCCCACCCGGTGGACCCCCGGGACCCTTCCGGTGGTCCCGGTACAATACCGGTGACCCCGAAACTTGTCCCGATGGCCGAAATAGCACTTCCTATATATAATTCTTTACCTCCAGACCATTCCGGAACTCCTCGTGACGTCGGGGATCTCATCCGGGACTCCGAACAACATTCGGGTTACCACATACTAATATCTCTATAACCCTAGCGTCACCGAACCTTAAGTGTGTAGACCCTACGGGTTCGGGAAGCATGCAGACATGACTGAGACGTTCTCCGGTCAATAACCAACAGCGGGATCTGGATACCCATGTTGGTTCCCACATGTTCCACGATGATCTCATCGGATGAACCACGATGTCGAGGATTCGATCAATCCCGTATACAATCCCCTTTGTCTATCGGTACGATACTTGCCCGAGATTCGATCGTCGGTATCCCGATACCTTGTTCAATCTCGTTACCGGCAAGTCTCTTTACTCGTTCCATAACACATCATCCCGTGATCAACTCCTTGATCACATTGTGCACATTATGATGATGTCCTACCGAGTGGGCCCAGAGATACCTCTCCGTCACACGGAGTGACAAATCCCAGTCTTGATTCGTGCCAACCCAACAGACACTTTCGGAGAAACCCGTAGTGTACCTTTATAGCCACCCAGTTACGTTGTGACGTTTGGCACACCCAAAGCACTACTACGGTATCCGGGAGTTGCACAATCTCATGGTCTAAGGAAATGATACTTGACATTAGAAAAGCTTTAGCATACGAACTACATGATCTAGTGCTATGCTTAGGATTGGGTCTTGTCCATCACATCATTCTCCTAATGATGTGATCCCTTATCAATGACATCCAATGTCCATGGTCAGGAAACCGTAACCATCTATTGATCAACGAGCTAGTCAAGTAGAGGCTTACTAGGGACATGGTGTTGTCTATGTATCCACACATGTATCTGAGTTTCCTATCAATACAACTATAGCATGGATAATAAACGATTATCATGAACAAGGAAATATAATAATAATCAATTTATTATTGCCTCTAGGGCATATTTCCAACAGTCTCCCACTTGCACTAGAGTCAATAATCTAGTTCACATCGATATGTGATTAACACTCAAGGTCACATCCCCATGTGACTAACACCCAAAGAGTTTACTAGAGTCAATAATCTAGTTCACATTCACCATGTGATTAACACTCGATGAGTTCTGGGTTTGATCGTGTTATGCTTGTGAGAGAGGTTATAGTCAATGGGTCTGAACCTTTCAGATCCGTGTGTGCTTTAGAAATCTCTATGTTATCTCCTAGATGTAGCTACCACGTTCTATTTGAAGCTATTCCAAATAACTGTTCTACTTGGAGCGATTCTAAATTGTTGCTCCATTATACGTATCCGGTATCTCTACTCAGAGCTATCCGGATAGGTGTTAAGCTTGCATCGACGTAACCCTTTACGACGAACTCTTTTACCACCTCCATAATCGAGAAAAGTTCCTTAGTCCACTAGTTACTAAGGATAACTTTGACCGCTGTCCTGTGATCCATTCTTGGATCACTCTTGTACCCCTTGACTGACTCATGGCAAGGCACACTTCAGGTGCGGTACATATCATAGCATACTGTAGAGCCTACGTCTTAAGCATAGGGGACGACCTTCGTCCTTTCTCTCTATTCTGCCGTGGTCGAGCTTTAAGTCTTGACTTCATACCTTAGAACTCAGGCAAGAACTCCTTCTTTGACTGATCCATCTTCAACACCTTCAAGATCATGTCAAGGTATGTGCTCATTTGAAAGTACCATTAAGCGTTTTGATCTATCCTTATAGATCTTGATGCTCAATGTTCAAGTAGCTTAATCCAGGCTTTCCATTGAAAAACACTTTCCAAATAACCCTATATGCTTTCCAGAAATTCTACGTCATTTCTGATCAACAATATGTCAACAACATATATTCATCAGAAATTGTATAGTGCTCCCACTCACTTCTTTGGAAATACAAGTTTCTCATAAACTTTGTATAAACCCAAAATCTTTGATCATCATCAAAGCACACATTCCAACTCCGAGAAGCTTACTCCAGTCCTCAGAAGGATTGCTGGGGCTTTGCATACTTATTAGCATCTTTCAGGATTGACAAAACCATCCGGTTGTATCACATACAACCTTTCCTCAAGAAAATCATCGAGGAAACAATGTTTTGACATCCTATCTGCAAGATTTCATAAATAATGCAGTGACTGCTAATATAATTCCAACAAACTCTTAGCATCGCTACGAGTGAGAAAATCTCACCGCTGTCAACTCCTTGAACTTGTCAGAAAACATCTTAACGACAAGTCGAGCTTTCTTAATGGTGACATTTACCATCATTGTCCGTCTTCCTTTTAAAATCCATCTATACTCAACATCCTCACGACCATCGAGCTGTTCTGTCAAAGTCTACACTTTGTTTCCATACATGGATCCTCTCTCGGATTTTATGGCCTCGAGCCATTTATCGGAATCCGGGCCCACCATCGCTTCTCCATAGCTCGTAGGTTCATAATTGTCTAGCAACATGATTTCCATGACAGGATTACGTACCACTCTAAAGTAGTACGCATCCTTGTCATCCTACGAGGTTTGGGAATGACTTGATCTGAAGTCTCATGATCAATATCATAAGCTTCCACTTCAATTGGTGTAGGTGCCACAGGAACAACTCTTTGTGCCCTGCTATACACTAGTTGAAGTGACAGTTCAATAACCTCATCAAGTCTCCACCATCCTCCCACTAAATTCTTTCGAGAGAAACTTTTCCTCGAGAAAGGACCCGATTCTAGAAACAATCCCTTATTGCTTTCGGATCTGAGACAGGAGGTATACCCAACTGTTTTGGGTATTCTATGAGGATGCATTCATCCGCTTTGGGTTTGAGCTTATCAGCCTGAAACTTTTTCACATAAGCGTCACAGCCCCAAACTTTTAAGAAATGACAGCTTAGGTTTCTCTAAACCATAGTTCATACGGTGTCATCTCATCGGAATTACGTGGTGCTCTATTTAAAGTGAATGTGGTTGTCTCTAATGCCTAACCCATAAACTATCATGGTAATTTGATAAGAGACATCATGGTATGCATCATATCCAATAGGGTGCAGTTATGATGTACGGACACACCATCACACTATGGTGTTCCAGGCTGTATTAGTTGTGAAACGATTTCCACAATGTCTTAATTCTGTGCCAAACTCGTAATTCAGATATTCATCTCTATGATCATATCATAGATATTTTATCCTCTTGTCACGACGATCTTTCAACTTCACCCTGAAATTACTTGAACCTTTCAATAATTCAGACTCATGATTCATCAAGTAAATATACTCAACATTTACTCAAATCATTCGTGAAGTAAGAACATAATGATATCCACTACACGCCTCAGCACTCATTGGACTGCACACATCAAAATGTATTACTTCCAACAAGTTGCTTTCTAGTTCCATTTTACTGGAAACGAGGCTTTCAGTCATCTTGCCCATGTGGTATGATTTGCATGTCTCAAGTGAGTTCAAACGGTCCATTTGCATGGAGTTTCTTCATGCATATCTACCAACAAACATGGTTCGCATGTCTCAATCCTTTCAAAAATGAGTGAGTCCAAAGATCCATCAACATGGAGCTTCTTCATGCGTTTTATACCGATATGACTTACATGGCAGTGCCACAAGTAGGTGGTACTATCATTACTATCTTTTGGCATGAACATGTGTATCACTACGATCGAGATTCAATAAACTATTCATTTTAGATGCAAGACCATTGAAGGTATTATTCAAATAAACAGAGTAACCATTATTCTCCTTAAATGAATAACCGTATTGCGAAAGACATAATCCAATCATGTCTATGCTCAACGCAAACACCAAATAACAATTATTTAGGTTTAACACCAATCTCGATGGTAGAGGGAGCGTGCGATGCTTGATCATATCAATATTGGAAACACTTCCAACACATATCGTCAGCTCACCTTTAGCTAGTCTCTGTTTATTCCGTAGCTTTTATTTCGAGTTACTAACACTTAGCAACCGAACCGGTATCTAATACCCTGGTGCTACTAGGAGTACTAGTAAAGTACACATCAACACAATGTATATCCAATATACTTCTATCGACCTTACAAGCCTTCTCATCTACCAAGTATCTAGGGTAATTCTGCTCCAGTGGCTGTTCCCCTTATTACAGAAGCACTTAGTCTCGGGTTTGGGTTCAACCTTGGGTTTCTTCACTAGAGCAGCAGCTGAATTGCCGTTTCATGAAGTATCCCTTCTTGCCCTTGCCCTTCTTTAAACTAGTGGTTTCACCAACCATCAACAATTGATGCTCCTTCTTGATTTCTACTTTCGTCGTGTCAAACATCGCGAATATCTCAAGGATCATCATATATGCCCCTGATATATTATAGTTCATCACGAAGCTCTAGCAGCTTGGTGGTAATGACTTTGGAGAAACATCACTATCTCATCTGGAAGATCAACTCCCACTTAATTCAAATGATTGTTGTACTCAGACAATCTGAGCACAAGCTCAACAATTGAGCTTTTCTCCTAAGTTTGCAGGCTAAGAAAATTGTCGGAGGTCTCATACCTCTTGACGTGGGCACGAGCCTGAAATCCCAATTTCAGCCCTCGAAACATCTCATATGTTTCGCGACATTTCAAAACGTCTTCGGTGCCTCAACTCTAAACCGTTTAACTGAACTATCATGTAGTTATCAAAACGTGTATGTCAGATGTTCGCAACATCCACAGACGACGTTCGAGGTTCAGCACACTGAGCGGTGCATTAAGGACATAAGCCTTCTATTAAGCAATGAGGACAATCCTCAGTTTATGGACCTAGTCCGCATAATTGCTACTATCAACGTTCAACTAAATTTTCTCTAGGAACATATCTAAACAGTAGAACTGAAGCGCGAGCTACGACATAATTTGCGAAGACCTTTTGACTATGTTCAGGATAATTAAGTTCATCTTATGAACTCCCACTCAGATAGACATCCCTCTAGTCATCTAAGTGATTACATGATCCGAGTCAACTAGGCCGTGTCCGATCATCACGTGAGACGGACTAGTCAACATCGGTGAACATATTCACGTTGATCGTATCTACCATACGACTCATGCTCGACCTTTCGGTCTCTTGTGTTCCGAGGCCATGTCTGTACATGCTAGGCTCGTCAAATTAACCTAAGTGTTTCGCGTGTGTAAATTTGTCTTACACCCGTTGTATGTGAACGTTAGAATCTATCACACCCGATCATCACGTGGTGCTTCGAAACAACAAACTGTCGCAACGGTGCACAATTAGGGGGAACACTTTCTTGAAATTATTATGAGGGATCATCTTATTTACTACCGTCGTTCTAAGTAAACAAGATGCAAAAACATGATAAACATCACATGCAATCAAATAGTGACATGATATGGCCAATATCATATTGCTCCTTTTGATCTCCATCTTCAGGGCTCCATGATCATCATCGTCACCGACATGACACCATGATCTCCATCATCATGATCTCCATCATCGTGTCTTCTTGAAGTTGTCTCGTCATCTATTACTTCTACTACCATGGCTAACGCTTTAGCAATAAAGTAAAGTAATTACATGACGTTTAAGTTGACACGCAAGTCATAAATAAATAAAGACAACTCCTATGGCTCCTGCCGGTTGTCATACTCATCGACATGCAAGTCGTGATTCCTATTACAAGAACATGATCATCTCATACATCACATATATCATTCATCACATCCTTTGGCCATATCACATCACATAGCATACCCTGCAAAAACAAGTTAGACGTCCTCTAATTGTTGTTTGCATGTTTTACGTGGCTGCTATGGGTTTCTAGCAAGAACGTTTCTTACCTACGCAAAGACCACAACATGATATGCCAATTGCTATTTACCCTTCATAAGGACCCTTTTCATCGAATCCGATCCGACTAAAGTGGGAGAGACAGACACCCGCCAGCCACCTTATGCAACTAGTGCATGTTTGTCGATGGAACCGGTCTCACGTAAGCGTACGTGTAAGGTTGGTCCGGGCCGCTTCATTCCACGATGCCGCCGAATCAAGATAAGACTAGTAACGGCAAGCAAATTGACAATATCTATGCCCACAACTACTTTGTGTTCTACTCGTGCATAGAATCTACGCAATAGACCTAGCTCATGATGCCACTGTTGGGGAACGTAGCAGAAATTCAAAATTTTCGTACGTGTCACCAAGATCTATCTATGGAGAAACCAGCAACGAGGGGAAGGAGAGTGCATCTACATACCCTTGTAGATCTCTAAGCGGAAGCGTTCAAGAGAACGGGGTTGATGGAGTCGTACTCGTCGTGATCCAAATCACCGATGATCCTAGTGCCGAACGGATGGCACCTCTGCGTTCAACACACGTACGGAGCAGCGACGTCTCCTCCTTCTTGATCCAGCAAGGGGGAAGGGGAGGTTGATGGAGATCCAGCAGCACGACGGCGTGGTGGTGGAAGTAGCGGGATTCCAACAGGGCTTCGCCAAGCGCTGCGGGAGGAGGGAGATGTGTCACGGGAGGGAGAGGGAGGCGCCAGGGCTTAGATGTTGCTGCCCTCCCTTCCCCCACTATATATAGGGCCAAGGGAGAGGGGGGGCGCAGCCTTGGCCCTTCCTCCAAGGAAGGGTGCGGCCAAGGGAGGAGTCCCTCCTCCCCAAGGCACCTCGGAGGTGCCTTCCCCCTTTAGGACTCTTCCTTTCCCTCTTCTCTTGGCGCATGGGCCTCTTGGGGCTGGTGCCCTTGGCCCATATAGGCCAAGGAGCACCCCCTACAGCCCATGTGCCCCCCGGGGCAGGTGGCCCCACCCGGTGGACCCCCGGGACCCTTCCGGTGGTCTCGGTACAATACCGGTGACCCCGAAACTTGTCCCGATGGCCGAAATAGCACTTCCTATATATAATTCTTTACCTCCGGACCATTCCGGAACTCCTCGTGACGTCCGGGATCTCATCCGGGACTCCGAACAACATTCGGGTTACCGCATACTAATATCTCTATAACCTAGCGTCACCGAACCTTAAGTGTGTAGACCCTACGGGTTCGGGAAGCATGCAGACATGACCGAGACGTTCTCCGGTCAATAACCAACAGCGGGATCTGGATACCCATGTTGGTTCCCACATGTTCCACGATGATCTCATCGGATGAACCACGATGTCGAGGATTCGATCAATCCCGTATACAATCCCCTTTGTCTATCGGTACGATACTTGCCCGAGATTCGATCGTCGGTATCCCGATACCTTGTTCAATCTCATTACCGGCAAGTCTCTTTACTCGTTCCGTAACACATCATCCCGTGATCAACTCCTTGATCACATTGTGCACATTATGATGATGTCCTACCGAGTGGGCCCAGAGATACCTCTCCGTCACACGGAGTGACAAATCCCAGTCTCGATTCGTGCCAACCCAACAGACACTTTCGGAGAAACCCGTAGTGTACCTTTATAGCCACCCAGTTACGTTGTGACGTTTGGCACACCCAAAGCACTCCTACAGTATCTGGGAGTTGCACAATCTCATGGTCTAAGAAAATGATACTTGACATTAGAAAAGCTTTAGCATACGAACTACACGATCTAGTGCTATGCTTAGGATTGGGTCTTGTCCATCACATCATTCTCCTAATGATGTGATCCCGTTATCAACGACATCCAATGTCCATGGTCAGGAAACCGTAACCATCTATTGATCAATGAGCTAGTCAACTAGAGGCTTACTAGGGACATGGTGTTGTCTATGTATCCACACATGTATCTGAGTTTCCTATCAATACAATTCTAGCATGGATAATAAACAATTATCATGAACAAGGAAATATAATAATAATCAATTTATTATTGCCTCTAGGGCATATTTCCAACAGGGGGGACTACATCGTGTTTTGTGCCGATGCGTGCCAGGACATCTGCCGCCTTAATATTTTCCCGGTCTATGTGGTGAAATTCAAGCCCTTCGAACCGAGCTGACATTTTTAGGACGGCGTTACGGTAAGCTGCCATCTTTGTATCTTTGGCGTCGAAGTCTCCATTTATTTGGGATATTGCGATGTTCGAGTCCCCGCGCACCTCTAGGCGTTGAATGCCCATGGATACTGCCATCCGGAGACCATGTAAAAGGGCCTCATATTTGGCTGCATTGTTGGAGTCTGTGTACATAATCTGTAGTACATATTGAACTGTGTCTCCTATGGGGGACGTCAAAATGACACCAGCCCCCAGTCCGGCCAACATCTTGGAGCCGTCGGAATGCATGATCCAATTTGAATATGTGTCGTACTCTTTAGGGACTTCGGCCTCCGTCCATTCTGCGACGAAATCGGCCAAAACTTGTGACTTGATGGCTCGTCGTGGCTTATAAGTTATGTCGAACGGGAGGAGCTCGATGGCCCATTTCGCGATCCGTCCCGTTGCGTCACGGTTGTTAATAATGTCATTAAGTGGTACTTCCGAGGCTACTGTTATTGAACACTCTTGGAAAGTAGTGTCGTAGCTTCCGGGATGCCATGAATACCGCGTATGCAATCTTTTGATAATGCGGGTACCGTGATTTGCAGGAAGTGAGGACAGTGGACACATAATAGACAGGCCTTTGAAGGGGGAATTTGTGTCCGTCCGCTTCTCGTTCGACGATGAGCACTGCGCTTACAACCTGATGTGTTGCTGTGATGTACAATAGCATTGGTTCACCGGTGTTTGGCGCGGCCAGGACTGGGTTTGTTGCCAGTATGGCTTTTATTTCATCGAGTTCGGCCGTGGCTGCGTCCGTCCATTTGAAGTGTTCGGTGCGCCGAAGGAGGCGGTAAAGGGGGATGACCTTTTCTCTCAGGCGGGAGATACGGCTTAGAGTCGCCACACATCCGGTTAACTTCTGTATTTGTTTGAGGTCCTTTGGGATATCCAATTGCGACAGAGCTCGGATCTTGGCTGGATTTGCTTCAATTCCTCTACTGGATACAATGAAGCCCAAGAGCTTTCCGGCTGGGACGCCGAAAATGCATTTTTCCGGGTTGAGCTTGATGTCGTATGTTCGGAGATTATAAAATGTGAGCCTCAAGTCGTCTACTAGAGATTCAACATGTCTTGTTTTGACGACCACATCATCTACGTATGCCTCCACTGTTTTACCGATCTGGCTTGCCAGACATGTCTGAATCATGCGCTGATATGTTGCGCCGGCGTTTTTGAGCCCGAAGGGCATCGTGTTGAAGCAGAATGGCCCATATGGTGTGATAAATGCCATTGCGGCTTGGTCTGATTCTGCCATCTTGATTTGATGGTAGCCAGAATATGCATCGAGGAAACACAACGAACCGTGTCCTGCAGTGGCATCGATAATTTGATCGATGCGGGGGAGAGGGAAGGGATCCTTTGGGCAAACCTTGTTGAGGTCTTTAAAATCGACACACAGGCGCCAGGATTTGTCCTTCTTTGGTACCATCACCAGGTTTGCTAGCCAGTCCGGATGTTTTATATCTTTGATGAATCCGGCCTCCAATAGCTTTGCTAGCTCATCTCCCATAGCCTGTCTCTTAGGTTCGGAAAAACGCCGAAGAGCCTGTTTGACAGGTTTGAATCCTGTTTGGATATTTAAGCTATGCTCGGCTAGCCTGCGTGGGATTCCTGGCATGTCCAAAGGATGCCAGGCGAAAATGTCCCAGTTCTCCCATAGGAACTCTCGCAATGCGGCATCGACATCAGGGTTTAACTGTGCTCCGATGGAAGCTGTTTTGTTGGGGTCCGTTGGATGGACTTGGAATTTGACTATTTCGTCCGCTGGTTTAAAGGAGGTGGACTTGGATCTTTTGTCGAGTACCACGTCGTCCCTATTCACGGTAGAGCACAGCGCAGTCAGTTCCTCGGCTGCTAGGGCTTCGGATAGTGCCTCGAGGGCCAGTGAGACTGTCTTGTTTTCGGCGCGGAGTGCTACATCCCGATCACTAGCGAGAGTGATGATCCCGTTAGGCCCGGGCATCTTGAGCTTCATGTACCCGTAATGGGGTATTGCCTGGAAGATTGTGAATGCTTCCCGCCCTAGCAAAGCATGATAACCACTGCTGAACGGGGCCACGTGGAACGTGACTTCTTCGGACCTGTAATTGTCCGGTGTGTCGAACACCACATCCAGTGTGATTTTTCCTGTACAGCGCGCTTTCCGACTGGGGATTATTCCTCTAAAGGTTGTGCTGCTTCGCGTGATGCGGTTTCAGTCTATATCCATTTTTTGGAGGGTTTCCTCATAGATGAGGTTCAATCCGCTGCCGCCATCCATGAGTACCTTGGTGAGACGAAAGTCGTCCACTATTGGACTGAGGACCAATGCGGCTAGTGCTCGGGCTGTTCGTAATTTAGGTTCATCACTGGCGTTGAAGGTAATGGCCGTGTCACTCCACGGGTTTACTGTTGCTACTTGGTAGACTTCGGCAAGGCTGCGGAGTGTCCTTTTTCGCATATTATTTGATGCGAAGGTCTCGAAGACTATTAGTACCGTATTGGTGTCTCTGGGGTGGCTTTCTGTGGTCTCCGGGATTAGGAGGTTCTCGCCGATCTTGGCCACCTGCCGGAGTATCCAACATGCTCTAAGGCTGTGAGTTGGTGTGGCGTCCTCTGTGCTATGAATTTTACAGGGTCCATTAAGCCATCCTTCCAATACGGTTCCATGCCCTGTAGAGGGTTTTTGCTTTTTGGTCTTTGACCCGGGTGTCTGGCGATGATGCACCCTTTTGTTTCGGACTGGGCTTGCATTAAGGGCCGGATTGTCCCAAAATTCAGTTTCGATTTTCCGGGCGCTTTCCATCGCACATTACTTTCATACTATGGATGCTAAGTCAGCGAAGCGTGTAATATCACGGCGACTTATGGCGTTGAGTATTCCCTTGTCCATGCAATTATTGCAGAAGGATAGAATTGCGTCTTCCTCGCAGCAGCCCTTTATCCTGTGCATAACCAGGAGGAATCTGGCCCAGTAATGATGTACTATTTCGTTGGGCTCTTGCTTGATTTGGGATAGATTGCTAATGTTCGGGTGGGTGGGTGGAATTAAATCCGAAGCCTTACCCCTTCTGAGGCTCAGAGGCCGAGGAATTTCCGAACTCGGAAATTTGGATTCCTGGATGTCGTCCAATGAATCCAGTCCGTCACCTGATTCTAGGTTCAGGTCTTGAGTGATATCCTCCCCTCCGCGGACATCCGGCTTGGAGGGATCGGGAATCCGGACGTAGCGAGTCCTTAGGATAGATGAAGGGTCGCCGCACTGTCCCTCTACCACGGCAACGTGGTGGGTGGCTTGGGGAGAGTTAATCTTTCTCAGATCGGTTTTAGGCCCAATCTGGTCGTAATCCGTAGCGACTCCCAGGGCGGCGAAGCGATCCAAGAGCTCGTTTATGGAGGAAAGCTCTATTGGATCTAACTGCTCGGCAAGTTCCGAGTTGACATGAAGATTGTTTTCGATAGCTCGAGAGGTCATCGTCGGCGTAGTAGGAGTCGTTATCGACGGTGGCGTTTGGCTCCTGGACTCCATCGTCTGGTCGCAGCAAACGGGTATAGAAAGGGGGAAAAGGGGGAGCAAAGCAACCGTGAGTACTCATCCAAAGTACTCGCAAGCAAGGAGCTACACTACATATGTATGCATTGGTATCAAATGGAATAAGGGTATCATATGTGGACTGAACTGCAGAATGCCGGAATATGAGGGGGATAGCTAGTCCTATCGAAGACTACGCTTCTGGTAACCTCCATCTTGCAGCAGAAGAAGAGAGTAGATGGTAAGTTCACCAAGTAACATCGCATAGCATAATCCTAACCGATGATCCTCCCCTCGTCGCCCTGTGAGAGAGCGACCACCGGTTGTATCTGGCACTTGGAAGGGTGCGTTTTATTAAGTATCCGGTTCTAGTTGTCATAAGGTCAAGGTACAACTCCAAGTCGTCCTGTTACCGAAGATCACGGCTATTCGAATAGATTAACTTCCCTACAGGGGTGCACCACATAACCCAACACGCTCGATCCCATTTGGCCGGACAGACTTTCCTGGGTCATGCCCGGCCTCGGAAGATCAACACGTCGCGGCCCTACCTAGGCACAACAGAGAGATCAGCACGCCGGTCTAAATCCTATGGCGCAGGGGTCTGGGCCCATCGCCCTTTGCACACTTGCATGTTGCGAGGGCGGCCGGAAGCAGACCTAGCCTAGCAGGCGTTCCAGTCCAATCCGGCGCGCGCCGCTCAGTCGCTGACGTCACGAAGGCTCCGGCTGATACCATGACGTCGAGTGCCCATAACTGTCCCCGCGTAGATGGTTAGTGCGTATAGGCCAGTGGCCAGACTCAGATCAAATACCAAGATATCGTTAAATGTGTTATCTTGAAATAACCGCGAACGCCGACCAGGGCCAGGCCCACCTTTCTCCTAGGTGGTCTCAACCTGCCCTGTCGCTCCGCCACAAAGTAACAGTCGGGGGCCATCGGGAACCCAGGCCCACCACTACCTGGATGGAGCCACCTGCCCCTTCAGCCCCCCATCTCCGAACAATATCATAAGTAATGTAACAGTATAAGTATATATCATATGCCCGTGATCACCTCCCGAAGTGATCACGACCCAGTAGTATAGCATGGCAGACGGACAAGAATGTAGGGCCACTGATGGTAAACTAGCATCCTATACTAAGCATTTAGGATTGCAGGTAAAGGTAACAACAGTAGTAGCAAGGACAGGCTATGCATCAGGATAGGATAACGGAAAGCAGTAACATGCTACACTACTCTAATGCAAGCAGTAGAGAAGAATAGGCGATATCTGGTGATCAAGAGGGGGGCTTGCCTGGTTTCTCTGACAGGAGAGAGGGGTCGTCAACACCGTAGTCGTACTGGGTAGCAGCGGCGTCGGTCTCGTAGTCTATCAGAGAGAAGAGGGGGAAGAAACAATGAATATAATGCAAACAGGTGCATAACGATGCATGACAAGACAAGTAGCGGTGTTAGGGGTGCCCTGACGCGGTATGAGGTGGTACCGGTGAAGGGGGGAAACATCCGGGAAAATATTGCCGGTGTTTCTCGTTTTCGGACAGATGAACCGGAGGGGAAAAGTTGCGTGTTCGCTATGCTAGGGATGTGTGGCGGACGAACAGGCTGCGTATCCAGATTCGTCTCATTGTTCTGAGCAACTTTCATGTACAAAGTTTTTCCATCCGAGTAATAGATTATTTTATATTAATTTAAAAGGATTTAATCATTTTCTGAAATTATTAAATATCTGACGATAAATGGTTAAATTGCTAGGGGTACACAAAAGTGTACCCAGCAAAGTGCACAGAGGCTAACAGATGGGGCCCAGCTGCTGAGGCAGCAGCTGATTGGGCCGGCCTTATCCACTAGAATAGTGGTGGGGCCCCACCTGTCATAGGCTGACACCTCCAGCGGTGTTAAATTATAAAACGTAGATTAATTAAGGTGTGGGTCCCATATGTCAGTGTGACATTAGTTAAATTAGTTAGCACTTTAGTTAATTAACGGGGCGGGGCCTAGTTGTCAGTGAGAGGGGAAGGGTGATTAGCGCTCTAATTAAGCCGGTTAGGCCGACGGTTAGCTGGAGCACGACGGCGTTGGCTGTCCGGCCAACTCCGGCAGCGGGAGGGCGCGCGGCTAGGCGTGTTAGAACACCTCCAGAGAGGCGAGTGGGGTGGTGCCCACGGTTCGTGCCAGGGTCGCCGAAGTCGCCGGTTGTGAGCACGATCGCGACGGCAGCGAGGGGTCGGGG
>NC_041380.1:145390-173942 GCF_002162155.2 Triticum dicoccoides
GAGGGTAGGGTTTCGGGGGCGTGGGCGTGGGGGTTAAATGGGGGAGGGGACGGGCCGGCCTGGTTGGATGGCCAGCTGGGCTAAGGCCCGGCGCAGGGGGGGCCTTTTTGTTTGCTTTGTTTTGTTTCTTTTCTTTTTTATTTATTATTTCCTGCTTTATTTTAGTTGCATTTTATTTTAGTAAAAATATACACTTAGTATCTAAATTAGTATTTCAACTTAGTCCATAGTCACAAAATGTCTAGACCCCAAATAACTTAGTTTAACATTTTATTAATTATAAAAGGTATATAAATAATCGTTTTTGCTACTGTTTTATTTATCTCATAGTATTTAAACATTTTATAAATGTGGGGTTTTTCCATCATAATTATGTATGCAATATTTTATTCACTCCGAACATTTTAGTTTTAATATTTGAAAACTTTTATTGTTTGTCTGATTTTGAATTTGAATTTGAATCGGTTTCGAAGTAACTCGAGATTAGCAACTATAATCTAGAGAACATGGCATCATTAGAAGAGGATCACTGTAGCTTAATTATCCGGACGTCACAATTATTGTCTGACCGGTCACTAAACGAGCGATCTGCCTGGGCGTTTGAACGGGTTTAGGGCGCCCGGCTGAAGATGCTATTATTCAGACCCACGAGTCAATTTTCCGCTGGTACTATTATTACACGCACGCGGTACAAAGGACGACAGACAGAGTGGACGCACTGACGCACCCGTGCAATCATGCAGAATTGTAGGTGCAGGTGTGTACAGTACAACGGAACGGAATGGAAGGGACGAAGAAATTCCATTGTTTCCACCTGAAGTCTGAATTGATTCGACGACTAGTTCCGTACGTGCATGGAAATCTACCTACGTACTTACACGGAAGAAGATTTCTCCTTGTCTCAACCCAACCACGCATTGCCACGGCCACGCACGCTCTAAATCGTACCCACAACTACCTACGATCAATAAACTACACAAGGCAATGTTTTGTCTTTGAATTTTCACCTTTTTTTAGGGCAACACGCTAGATTTTATTGCTCAACAAAGTCTGTCTACCCAACAAGTCATGGGGCTGACCCAACAAAGTCTGTCTACCCTGTTCTAAAGAGAGTGAAAATCTAGCTAGATTGTGTGCTTCTAAATTTTCACCTTTATTTTTTGAGTAACTTCTAAATTTTCACCTGAATTGTAGATTTCATCCGGATTCGCGCTGACGGTCATCGTGCGCCGGAGGTGCGGCCTGTTCATCTGTGTTTTCACTGGTTGCCTCGTTAAGGGCCTATGTCATTGTTATGAACCTTTTTGGGTTTTTCTTTATTTATTTTCATGTTGGTGTTGTCGCATGATTTGTAGAGCGACGCGAGCGCGGGATCTCCTTCTCCTATGTAGCGTGTAGAGCGCTAGGGGGAGCGTCTATGCCTCGCTTATAGCGAGGTGGAAGGCAGCCTCGGCTACAGGGAGCTGGTGCTGCGCCGGCCCAGTAGGAATGTGGGTATGCCACGCTGATGTCATGCTGATGCTAGGTGACGTCACACTAATTTAGATCTTTTTAGTTTTATTTATATTTTAAATGAATATTTTTGAAAAATTAAAACATGAATTTTAGAAATGTTAACATAGTATAAAAAATGTTAGAGCAACTAAAAAATATTAATATCTTTTAAAAAATGTTTATGACAATGAAAACTGTTCCTGCATTTCAAAGAACTCTGGGTGAAAATTTTCAAAAATGTGTACACAATGTAAACCAGAATTCCGTAATATAACAAAAATACTTCTAACCATTAAAAATTGCATGTGACATTATAAATAAATACCGCCGTGTTTCAAAAAATGTATCTAACATTAAAAAAATGTTTATAAAATGTTATGCTGACGACTGGCTGGATAATTTTGAAGCATTAGATTTGTCTCCCGTTACTTGAGCTGCTAGGAGAATATGGTAATGACCCGTTTTATTCAAATCGATTGGGGGCAGCGACCAAGTTGGATTTTGCATGCAACCGGCTGCCTAAAACTTGTTACTAGTACAAGTTTATTTATCTGAAATAATTTATATATGGGTGTTTATGGTTATATATTAGTTTTTTTCTTTTTGAGGGAAATTATGGTTATATTAGTCTACATGCTCTTTGTATGGGTTGTTTGGTTTGGTGTAAACGGTAAGTATTAATTGAAGTCAATGGTGTTGTTGAGTTCGTTGGTCTAAACTAACGTACTACCTCCGTTTCAGTTTACAAGTCCTACGCGTATACCTAGGTTGCCAATTTTATCACCCTAATATAAACTATATAACACAAAAATTATACATTTTGAAAGTAGAAACTCCAAAGTTTATGTTGGTATATTTTTTGTAATATATGACTTGTATTAGATTGGTCAAATTGACGACCTAGGGATACACGCGCGTCTTGTAAACTGAGAGAGAGGTAGTAGTACCCTTAGGGCTGGCTTGACATTCCCAGATGTTGCATTGGCAATCGCAATCCTCCACCGATTGCAATGCAAGCACTTTTGACCTTGACTGACTGACGTACCATTGATAGTATATTTTCACTAAAACCATTAACATCACATATATTTAGATAAAATATATGATGTGGCAAGCAATAAATAAAGAAAAGAGAGGAAAATGGTAACATAACTAGTACTAGTAGTATGAGGCTGCTCATAATGGGAGTAACATAGCAAGTAACATAACACATCCCAAGAAAAATTTGCTTACATGGCATGTATTTAATGAGAGAGATGGTTGGAGTAACATAATATGTTACTGTAACATAACACATCTCAAGGCAAAATGAGTCTATATCTTAATAAATGATGGTTTGCATGATACTACATACATGTTACTCCCCACTATGAAGGTGGTAACATAGACTAGTAACATATGTATGTTACTAGTCTAAGTTACTTCCCACTATGACTAGTCTGACTAACATCACACATATCAAGGCAAGATGAATTTATAGCCTAATAAATGAAGTGTTGCATGTTACCACACATATGTTACCCCCACTGTAAAGGTAGTAACATAGACTAGTAACATACGCATGTTACTAGTCTATGTTACTACCCATTCGCTAGTCTAACTCAAGGAGCAAACTAGCTTCTCATATACATATAAGGATGTTACTAAACAAATCCTTCCACTTGTGCATGGTAATCACCACTCCTCCTGCTACCTTGGCTCCATCTGTCTGCTACCCTACCTTGGTGAGATTAATTAACTAGCTAGGGTTAGGGTTAGGCTCCTCCACTTTGCTGGTAATACAATACATCTTGTCATGCTTACGTTTCACAATCAGAAAGGTTACACCTTTCTTTCTTAGTCAGGCCTACGCTTCATTTTCATCTGCTATAGTACTAGTTTAGCACTATTATTACACACACGCGGCACAAAGGACAGCCAGAAAGACAGAGAATTACAGTCGGGTGTGTACAGTAGTACCACGGAATGGAAGGAACGGAAGGAGAAATTCCACCTGAATGAATTGATTCTTCTTGTGGTACTACCACGACTAGTTCCGTACATGAAAAAAATGTGACTGAATTCTAGTACGTGGTACGTACATGGAACAAGATTTCTCCTTGTCTGAACCCAACCACTCATTGCCACGCGTCTTTCTATTTTAGTAATACTTGTAACTAACTCCACAGACTACTTCCTTCAAAAAAAAAAACTCAATAAGACGTTTTTGCAGTTTGAAAACTGCAAGAATATCTTATATTTAGAAACAGAGAAGGTGCACTTACTTACCGGTAAACTACGGAAGAAAATGATGCATGCTCGTAAATAACAATGCGATTTTGCAAAATATCAGCTAGCTGAGATTTAACTATGTCGCACTCACGAGTCACGACCACAGCCTTTCAATCGGAGCGCGCCGAGATACGTGCTCGTTGTTTTTGCTGATTGTCTAGTTATAGGCCTATGTAACTGTTATGGGCCTTTTTTCATACACATTTTTCATGTTGGTGTTGTCACAGAAAGAGAACCTATTTATTTTTTTCTATTATCCTCCTTGCTGTTGGCTTTTATGGACGTGGGTTGTTGGCGATCCTATTTCCCGCACAGGTCGACGAGTAGCCAGGTAACGCAAACCTCCTTTTATTTCGCTAGGTAAGATTTTGCCCACCCATATAGAGAGGCTACCTTTTTTGGTTTTGGGAAGGTTCTAAAACCTTACCACCATTTTTTAGTGTTTTCTTCTGGTTTTTTCAGTTTGGTGTCTTTTTTCATCTTCATTTTTTCATTTGTTTTGCATTTTCTAATTCATGAATACCTATTCAATCTGGTTATTTTTGAATTTACGAATATGCTTTGATTTTAAAAAATTGTGAAGATTTTTCATTTTCACGAACAATATTTCATATTTATAATATTTTTCCTTTTTCTGTATTCTCAAACATTTTTTGAATTCACGAACAATTTTGAATTCTCAAACTTGCTTTTTGGAATTATGAACATTTTTCCAAATTCTCAACATTTTTTAAATGGACAATCGTTTTTAAATCAAGAACATTTTTCCAAATTCTCAACATTTTTTAAATAAACAATCTTTTTTTAAATCAAGAACATTTTTCAATTCTCCAAACATCTTTCGAATTCGTGGACATTCAAATTATGAACATTTATGGAATTCATGATTATTATTTTCAAATTCATGAGCATTTCCTGAATTAGCGATTTTTTTAATTCTGCGCACTTTTATGGAATTTGCTATCATTTTTGAAATTGTGAAGATCTTTTTCAGTTTCATATTTTTTAACTCACGAATTTTTCAAATATGTGGTTTGGTTTCAAAGTTGGGAATATTTTTTATATTCATAAACACTCTTTAAAAATATAAAAATTATTTTAAATAGAAAATGACTGAAAATAAAATGTCGTCTGAGAAAACAGATAAAAATCAAATAGAAGAATCTTACGCCATATATCCCAAAATAAGTGTCGCTGACTTTGTACAACTTTGGTGCCGGAGGGAATATGTTTTTTTTCTAGCCTACGTGCTCTATGTTATGTTTTTAGGTAACATGAGCCGTACGTTGTCAAAAGAATTGGGCAAGTCCTATATGGGGCGGCCCACAGGAGCGCCATGGGGGTGCGCGTTCTTGACACTCAGCACTCCACGCGCTAAATAGAAGGACCCGCGGGTCGGGCTTTGTTTTTAGCATTCAGCTATCATATGCTCATTCTTCTTCTTCTTACGCTTCTTTCTCTATGCAGTTGTTTTTCTGGTGTTTATTTCGTCTGCAGGAAGGTACTTAGTCATTGTTTGACTTTTTCTCAAAAATAATTAAGCATTGTTCATTATTTTTTGCGCGGGAGCATCACTTTTTTTTTTCTTATTCAAGTGGAAGGGTACATGGTTATTGTTTTCATGTGAATCTGGATGTAGAATCCCTTTTCATCATGGTAATTTAGAATGTATCTATCTAACATCAAATCCAAATATAGAGTAGTCAAAATGTTTATCTCCAAAAAATTAAAAAATAATGGATCTGGTTGATGCCCCCATTTGCAATATTCGACGATCTGATTTTTGAACCCCAAGCAAAAAACTTGATGTTCGGAACTGCCAAAAACAGTATTATTCATTCAGTTATATTTTCAACAGTTTAAATTCATATAATATTTTTTGACATGTGACAATCTATGGGTATTTTCCTTCTTGTGTCACAATTAGGTAACTTCATATATTAAATTAATAACCTTGGCAATAATGATATGTAGGAGCCATTAGAGATAGATTAATGTACGTGTGTGTGATTTGGCTTATTTTAATAACGCGGTCTTCTTTTTGTACATGGGATTTAAATTCTTTTTCAGTCGGGCATATGATTTTTTTTAGTTGGACAACCTTCTTCTTAACGTGAGGCTTCTGGACTCCTTTTGTAGTTTTCTTTCTTATCTTTCTCAATGTGCACATGCACGTGGTTTTTGTATAGATAGAAAATAGGGGTGTGTGCTCGTATGAGGAGAAGGCAAATGTTTGTACGTACCTTTTTACTTTTTTTTAGAAAAACGTGATTTATTGGAAACATGGGTGAGGAGGCCTACTTTTTTAATAGCGTGAGTACTTTTTTCATACTGGGGTGTGGCCCTCTTTTCTAATAGCGTGAGGACTCTTTCTTATGTGTATTTTTTTAATAATAAAGAAAGTTATTACGCTCAGGTTTTCCATTGTTGGGGTGGCGGACCTCAGATTTTTTTTAACTTACTTCGTATCTACAACTTCATCCAACGGGCTTCAAACATATCGTGAATTCATCGGACGGTAAAAAATATGTAACTAGGATTAACGTGGAGCTTCGTATGGTGCCTCCAATTAGTAAATATAAGATATAAGATGTTGTTTTGGCTGATAATATACTTCAATTGTAACCTATTTTATTGCGTACTAGATTAATATGCTTTACTTCATTACTGCAACAAAACACGCCATTGATACCCTCTAGTAAATCTTACTTCTCTTTTGATAAAGAGCATTCTTTTTATTGGCTCATAATGTACATCAGGGAGATATTAACACAATGAACATACACTCAAGATAATGCGCATGACAGGATGCACACAATCAACACCAATACACACATATAAAAGAATCACGCCGGCAAAACTTATACAAAAACGAAGTCATGCCTACGCGGAGTAAAAAAGAAAGAAAGAGAAAATAGAACAACGGTGATCCACACACGGACACGGAGCAGCCGCTGAGCCATCTTATTTCCGTAGCTAGCCTTCAAATTTTAGTAGTACCCTCAACTTATATAATACTAAAAGCATTCCTAATTAAAGAAATGAGCCGACCAAGAACTTAGGAATCCTTGGCATTTCTGCCAGCTTCTACTGGTTTGAGCTTGCACGGGCACGCGTGCCTTGCGAGGTGTGTGGTGCCACCCTTGGAACTGCCTGTTAGTATCTTGCAGCAGTGGTTGCACGCCGCGAATGTCAGCACCTTCCCGTTGATGTCGCGTGCAAATATCTTGGTGAAGTAATCCCAAACATCCGAGCTCTTCTTGCGCTTTTTCGAGAGCCCATGGTCAGCTTTTGGAGGTGCGCCTGCTGTTGCACTAGAGTTTGCAGTATCTAGCAATCCCAATGAGAAAGGAAATAAATAAATAAATAAATAAATAAATAAGCTTGCAGTGTCTTTCTAGCTAGGTTTCTCAATTGATATATGTATGTAAGACTAGCTCGAGCTTACCTGCGGAGTTGTCATGGTCACCAGGGTCACCGAGCAAGAGGTTCCCAAGTTCTGCAATGTAAGAGTTTAATCCTGGATGTGTTGAATTGGATAAAGCGTTGCTGCTTGGAGCTCCGAATGCTTGACCACTGTGGTTTCCTGCATCACAAGCAGGATTTTCAGAAATCCACAGGTTTCATTCGACAAGGACGGTGCTGAATGTTGTAGAGTAGTACTACCCCCCATGAAGATAGATATTGTTATTTACTACTCCCTCTGTTTCTAAATATTTGTCTTTCTAGAGATTTTAACAAGTGACTACATACGGAGGGAGTAGTAGTTACCATTGCAAGATCCTGGATGGCATCCGACGCTGATGCATTTGGGAGTGTCGTCGTAGTCGGTTGAGTCTGTCTCGAATACATGGCACAGGACTAAACCATGCTACATGCATGGATTAAGCAAGCAAGCGACGAGGTACATGCATGCATCATTGAATTAAATTAAACAACATTTAGTATGTCCAGACGAATATCATGTAGTGGTACTTGTGAGACCACCATTTTACTACATACCTGGACAGATCCGTGGAGACAATAATAGTAGACGTTCATGATCCAGTTGGTGTTGGTGCCCGACAACGGCAATGCATCATCTCCCGTGGACGTGGGCGGGGAAGGGTGAAACTTGATGGTCCTCTTGACCCCGACAACCCCGTTGTGTCCCGCCCTGATCACCCTGTCGCTTGTCTGTTTTTTCCAAAACCCATTTGGTGTACGCAAATCCCTGCAAATTCATTCATGCAGAAATATATATATATATATAGTGCACAACAAGGGGGGATAAACATCTAGGAGTAGAATCCAAATTCAACATCCCTAGCTACCACCAACGCCAGAAACTACATCTACAAAGTACTCCGGCCAAGCTGTCACAGCAACAAAACACAACCGGCCGGTTCAAACTAAAAACTCTGAATTAGACGAGTGGGTGCGTACGTACCAGGAAGTTGCCACGGGTCCATGAAAGGGAGCTCAGCCTTAACAACCGCGGGACCATAGTACAAATCATAAAGGGTGGGTCCCTCCGGCATGCCTTGGATAGCTGGGAGGAGGTACTCCTGCACAAGCTCCACATCGGTGGGGGTGGAAATGAAGTCAGCAGGGAGCTCGAATTCTTGTTCTAGTTTCTTCCCTGCTACTGCTTGGGCCGATGATTGAGCCACACCCACATCTCTCTTGTTCATAATCATATGGCTGCTGCTGGGTGGGACAGGAAGAGGAAGAGGAAGAGGAAGAGGGGACATCGGGATCCCCCAGTCGGTGTCGGTGGGGGTGGAAAACAAAGGCTCAACATCGAAGCTCTCTTGGAGTTCCATTGCACCACCCACTCAAGCTCCTTTGCTACCTGGATTGGATTTTGGTGCTCTGCTTGACGTGGGGAAGAACTCAACGCGTAGATAGAAGCTAATGTGGATTGGATTGCTTGTTGCAGCAGCGAGGAAGAAATCAAACACACCCACCCCCTTATTTAAACCCACCCGCCCCTTTGTTTCTTTATACCCACCCACTATAGTTGCGCCCGGGCCCGACGCAACGCGGGCCGGGCATGGACATGCCTCGTCAGTCAACAACATCTATCATCGATAATAATATTTTGCCTCGTCAGACCACAAACAAACACACTCTTTCATTTCTTTCTAGATCGTATATTTTGCCCCATCCCCATCCATGCTTTACTCCTACTCCCCAGATTTTACCAACTTTTCATGCTTTTATGTTTACCCGGATTTGTACTCCCTCTGTTCCAGCATACAAAACCTCACAAACTAGCTTTCAAAGTTTTAATATCTATCATCGATAATAATATTTTAATATATGAAGTACTATCTTCGTCAGGGTTTATTAGTCCCTTTGTATTTTATGTCAAATCTTGACCATAGATTTGATTAACAAATAAGACGTAGTATCTCATAGAACTTATATTATTAGATTTTGGTAAGAAGTTTTCAGTGGTACTATTTTTGTTGTATATAACCTATTTTTTACTAGTTAAATCCAAGGTCACAGTTGGACCTAACATATGAGGGGACTAATAAATCAGGACGGAGGTAGTAGATGGCAATGCCGACAACGAGAGCTCCTCTACATCGCATAACGCGCCCATTGGGGAACCAACGCTCATACACGGCACACATGGGCTGCCCCAGTAAATCCCACCCCACCACTCACTCAATCATGCTGCTTCGGCCGCTAACTCACTCGCCCAACTATTTAGTTGGTTTTGTTTATGTTGTATAAGTTAAAAGGACATGATTTTTTCTGTTAATTCTGGAAAAAAGATATTATTTTTAAAAAATGAAGAATTTGGAGAAAAATGTTCATGGAATTAAATAAATTCATTATGAGACAAAACAGTCACCAATTTAAAAAAAATCATAAATTATAAAAAATGGATCCTTCCAAAATAATTATGCATTTGAAAAAAAAATAGCAAATTTAAAAATATGAAGACAACAACAACAACAACAATAACAACAAAGCCTTTAGAATATGAGTTTTGAAAATTTTCACACATTTTAAAAAGGTTCATGAAATTTTAAAATGAAAAATAAAAAATAGAAAGAAAAAAACAAAGAACGAAAGAAAACGCATTGAGAAAACCGGTGGAACAAGCTCCTAGGGCCGATCAACTTCCTATAGGTGACATGTGTGTCCTGTGTGCGCCGACTAGGGACTGACGTCTTAGGGCATCTCCAGCCGCGCTCCCAGGAAGGCCTCCCCAGGCGATTTTTTCGCACCGGCGCTGAAAAAACGGCCCAGTCGCGTCTCCAGGAGCCCGATTTTCGCCGGCTTGGGCCGAAAACAGCGCCGGCGGACCCAGGCCGAACCCGGCGCGCTGGGGGGCGAGCTGTTTTGGCGCGAAAAAGACGCGGGCCAGCCGCGTCAGTGACTCGGCGCCTCGTCTTCCCCCAACGGCTTCGGTTCCCGCGGGGAATCAATGGCAAGGCTGCTGCCGGTCAGCCTTGCCATTGATTCCTCACGGGCGGCGCGTTCACGGGACGGCGCGCGACGCCTCCACTCCCTCGCACGCGTACACACGGGCGCGGCCCGGCTATAAAAGTCGGCGGCCTTCGCTCACCTGCGCCCACACCAGCCCCGCCCCTCGCCGCCGTCCAGCCCTTCCTCTCTCCCCGAGCGCCGCCGCCCAGCCCCTCCCTCTACCTCTTCCGAGCCCGCCCAGCCCCGCCTTCGCCATGGCAGAGCGCTTCCCCGGAGATACGGCGGCGGCCAACGGCTTCGGCCGCCGTTCCCTGCGCAAACAGGAGTCGTGGCTCCTGTTCCAGGCGAACATCCCGGCGCCGCCGGACATGCGGGCCGGGCCGACAGGGTGGAGGCTCAGCGCCGGGGGAGTACCCATTCCCCCGTTGCCCGACGCCGCGGCGGACCCGAGGTACTTCGCCGAGGAGGTCGACATCGTGCGCGCGTCCCTCACCGACGCCGAGCTCTCCCTCCCCCAGTACGCCGCCGACAACCACGTGGCCTGGGCAGCGTATTTCGAGTGCCGCCAACAGCAGCGCTTGGCGTCCACCAACGGCGCGCCGGTGGTCGGCAGCCGGCAGAACAGCGAGGGACGCTACCTCTAGTGGGGCGTCCCCGGCCGCACACTCGAGGGCGTGCTCACGTACCTCGAGGGCGGCAACGACCCGCTGTTGGCGTATCCCCCGGCGAGGGTGGCCGCCCCGGCGTAGCACCGACACGCCGGGCCATGGGCTCCAAGAAGGTTCGGCGCATCCTCTTCTTCCTCCTCGTCGTCCCGTTCTTCTTCCCACTCCTCCGGCTCTCCGGCGCTGCTCGGCGTCAAGGCTGAGCCCGCGGCGGAGACGCCGCTCGGCCGGCGCACTCGCAGCGCCGGCATCGTCATCAACGAGGGCGGCCGGCGCGCCCCCTCGTCGGCTCCTCCGCGCTTCGTCAAGCCGAAGACGGAGCCGGGCCTGGCGCCGGTGAAGACGGAGCCGGGCCTGCCGCCGGTGAAGACGGAGCCGGGTCTGGCGCCGGTGAAGGCCGAGTTCGCCGACGACGGCGACGCCGCCCTCGAATGGGCGCGCCAGGACTCCATTGCGATGGAGAAGGCGCGCCGCGAGAAGGAGAAGGAGCGCCAGCGCGCCGCCCTATGCCGCTTTGAGGAGCGCCAACGCGGCCTCGAGGAAGGCGGGGTCGTCGTCCATTGCGACAGCAGCGACGACGACGACGCGCCGCCGCCTGTTCGCCATGGCGACGCCGGGCAGGGGTCCAGCAGGGGCGCCCGCGTCAAGGAGGAGAAGGCCGACGACGACGATGGCGGCGACGACTTCCCCCTTTCTTTTTTTAGATTAGGTTAATATAATGTTTGGACGAATTTCGCCGAAATTTTCCATGTTTGGCCAAAATTTAACTAGTTTTATCATAACTTCGCCGAACTTTCTTTTTTTTTGTTTTTTAATACGCGCCTGGGGGCGGCCCTGTGGCCGACGGCTGGGGACCGACTCGCCCCAGGGCCATTTTTTGTGCCGGCTCACCCCCAGGCGGCGCTTTTGGACGCCCCCTGGGGGGCCAACGGCTGGAGATGCCTTTAAGAGCCGAATAGGGAAAAGGGAATAAGCTAGCTCACTAACATAGTTGTACTTCGATAACTTAACCAACAGCTTAATATTCCAAGGCCAACATTATATAGGCTTGATATTTGTTTATCTAACATCACATAGGTTCTTAACCCGTTACTTGCATACACTACTAGGAAATGCCTTATAGGTAGAAGATTAACAGTAGTGTGGTGTTATCAATAGGCCGCGCTACTGTTATTTAGTAGTAGTGCGGGCGTAGATCACACGCTGCAGGTTTGTGTGGGTCGAGGTTGGAGGAGTTGAACAGACCCATGTAGATAAACACTAATGTGCGATATCGAGGTTGGAGGAGTTGATCTCCGAGTTTCCAACAAGGTTAGTTGTTTGTGAAATTCTGTTCAAATGTAGTGTACACCTTTTTAGCAAGATATTACGCTCCAAATATTTATTTTTGTTTCACTTCATGTCATAAGTTATTTTGGCTGATAACATATCTGAATTGTAACCAATTTTATTGCTTACTAGATTAATATGCTTTACCTCACCCTGCATGACCGCAGCAAAACATGCCATTGATACCCTTCAGTATATCTTACTCCCCTTTTGATAAAGAGTGTTTTTATTGGCTTATATTGTACATCAGTGAAATACAAACATAATAAACATACACTCGGCTTGTGCATGATTAGGATGCACACAACCAATAACAAAGCACCCACATAAATGATCACAACGGGCCAAAGTTGTGCCTAGGCGGAGTAAAAAGAGAAAGAAAGAGAACAGGGCGACGGTGATCCACACAGAGCAACTACTAAGCTATCTTATTTCTATAGCTAGCCACGATTCTTAAGAAGTTTCAAACTTTGAAAATACTCTCGATTTATAGTACTAGAAGCATTCCTAAGGAAATGACCAGATCAAGAACTTAGGACAATAGGACATTGGGGTTGCCGCCGGAGTCCTCGGCATTTCTGCCAGCTGCTACTGGTTTGAACTTGCATGGGCACGTGTGCCTTGCAAGGTGTGTGGTGCCACCCTTCGAACTGCCAGTCAGTATCTTGCAGCAGTGGTTGCAAGCCGCAAATGTCAAAACCTTCCCGTTGATGTCGAGCGCATATATCTTGGTGAAGTAATCCCAAACATCTGAGATCTTTTTGCGCTTTCTCGACTGCCCATAGTCAGTGATTGGAGGGTCGCCTCTTCCTGCACCACAGTTTCCCGTATCTAGCGATCCCAATGAGAAAGGAAAAGAAAGATATGTTTGTCAGGACCCTGACTCGATGTCACATTGATCTAGCCGGTAACACCTCATATCACTTTGCGGCCTCACGCACGGTATCCCCACGGGTGTCGCCTTATCTTTGCCCGGGACCGTTTGCGCCTTTTGGCTCACGTATATGATAGTGTCGCTAGCATCCATATGATAAGGAGCCCGGGCTGACATGACTAGTCGTAAACCCAAAGTGGCACAGACTTACAGGGACAGGCATCCATGACCCAGCTTCGAACGTGTCGGTCATCAGCAAGTGGGTCCGGGCTGTAGCACTGGGCTAGCAGGACTCCGGTAAACCGGGCTGTAGCGGGCTAACAGGACTCCGGTACTCAATGCGTGACATTTCCCCGAAGGGACAGACACAGGAACGAAGAAGGACACATGCCGGCCAGCCTAAGTGTTCCAGAGCAGTAGCAAGCTACCATGGCTCAGCGGTAACACTAGGAGACATTTCCCGGTAAGAGAGGCTACTAAAGATAAACAACTAGGTAGTCAGATCCCACACATACCAAGCATTTCAATAACATACACACAATATGCTCGATATGTGCAATACAACATGGCATCACAAAATGACTCTACGACTCAAGTAGTCTATTCAATAGGCTCCGAGGAGCAAGATATTACAACAGGGGTCTCATGACCCAACACTCAGAGCATACAAGTCAAAGCACAAGCGGAAGCTATCATGTCTGGGTACAGACATCTATAAATGAAAAAGGCTGAGAAGCCTGACTATCTATCAGATCCTGCCGAGGGCACAAGATCGTAGCTGAGGTATCAAGCTAAACGTCGAAGTCCACGTGGAACTACTAGTGAGACTGAAGTCTCTCTGCAAAACATAAAATAGGCAAACGTGAGTACAAATGTACCCAGCAAGACTTACATCAGATCTATCTACACATGCATCATTATCAACAAAGGGGATGGTGGAGTTTGACTGCAGCAAGCCAGCTTTGACTCGGTGGCTATCCTGAACTACGACTGCAAGTAACTCTTTTGAGGTGGCGCACACGAGTCCACATATTCACCATATCAATACACCACTATGGATCCGCTCCCGTCTCCCTACGAGAACGCCATCCATAGCACTCACGCTTATCTTGCTTATTTTAGAGTATCCACTTTCACTTGTCTATGAACTGATATAAGCAACCCAGAAGTCCTTTTCCGCGGACACGGCTATTCGAATAGATGATGTTAACCCTGCAGGGGTGTACTTCTTCATACATGTTTCCACCACTTAGCGTCTGCACACGACATGTGCTCGGCAGACTTCAAGCGAAAGCCGACGTGGGTGTAGACCACGACCTACCTAAACACTCAAGTCTCTAGTCCAGGTTTATCGCCTATTCGGGTTCCATCCATGAGGAGATCCGGCCGGAGTTTCGCTCACAGCCCCAAACGATGTGAACAGGGTTCCCGAGATACCAAACGGGCATCCGGTACACCGTGCCACGTACCTACCGCATCACAGCCCACCCCTACGGTCAGCGCTGTCCACGGCCTCCAGTAAGCTACAAACACCAGAAACTACTTGCAACTCCTGGACAGAGGACTAGGGTGAATAAGAAGTCGAGCGGGGTCATATTTCAGGGCCCAATGTATGGTAGTAGCTGAATCATGGATCACAAACACAGAACTCAGTTCCTGAGGACGGCTTCAATGAGACAACCCACCATGTACTCCTACATGGCCTCTATACCAACACTGTCAGGACCCCGACTCGATGTCACATCGATCTAGCCGGTAACACCTCATATCACTTTGCGGCCTCACGCACGGTATCCCCACGGGTGTCGCCTTACCTTTGCCCGGGACCGTTTGCGCCTTTTGGCTCACGTATATGATAGTGTCGCTAGCATCCATATGATAAGGAGCCCGGGCTGACATGACTAGTCGTAAACCCAAAGTGGCACAGACTTACAGGGACAGGCATCCATGACCCAGCTTCGAACGTGTCGGTCATCAGCAAGTGGGTCCGGGCTGTAGCACTGGGCTAGCAGGACTCCGGTAAACCGGGCTGTAGCGGGCTAACAGGACTCCTGTACTCAAAGCGTGACATTTCCCCGAAGGGACAGACACAGGAACGAAGAAGGACACATGCCGGCCAGCCTAAGTGTTCCAGAGCAGTAGCAAGCTACCATGGCTCAGCGGTAACACTAGGAGACATTTCCCGGTAAGAGAGGCTACTAAAGATAAACAACTAGATAGTCAGATCCCACACATACCAAGCATTTCAATAACATACACACAATATGCTCGATATGTGCAAATACAACATGGCATCACAACATGACTCTACGACTCAAGTATTTACTTGATAGGCTCCGAGGAGCGAGATAATACAAACAGGGGTCTCACGACCCAACATTCAGAGCATACAAATCAAAGCACAAGCGGAAGCTATCATGTCTGGGTACAGACATCTATAACTGAAAAAGGCTGAAAAGCCTGACTATCTATCAGATCCTGCCGAGGGCACAAGATCGTAGCTGAGGTAACAAGCTAAACGTCGAAGTCCACGTGGAACTACTAGTGAGACCGAAGTCTCTCTGCAAAAACATAAAATAGGCAAACGTGAGTACAAATGTACCCAGCAAGACTTACATCAGATCTATCTACATATGCATCATTATCAACAAGGGGGTGGAGGGGTTTGACTGCAGCAAGCCAGCTTTGACTCGGTGGCTATCCTGAACTACGACTGCAAGTAACTCTTTTGAAGTGGCGCACACGAGTCCACATATTCACCAACCAATACACCACTATGGATCCGCTCCCGTCCCCCTACGAGAACGCCATCCATAGCACTCACGCTTATCTTGCGTATTTTAAGGTATCCACTTTCACTTGTCTATGAACTGATATAAGCAACCCAGAAGTCCTTTTCCGCGGACACGGCTATTCGAATAGATGATGTTAACCCTGCAGGGGTGTACTTCTTCACACACGCTCTCACCACTTACCGCCGTTTACACGACATGTACTCGGCAACCTTCAAGCGGAAGCCCAACGTGGGTGTCGGCCACGGCCTACCTAAACACTCAAGTCTCTAGTCCAGGTTTATCGCCTATTTGGGTTCCATCCATGAGGAGATCCGGCCGGAGTTTCGCTCACAGCCCCAAACGATGTGAACAGGGTTCCCGAGACACCAAACGGGCGCCCGGTACACCGTGCCACGTGCCTACCGCATCACAGCCCACCCCTACGGTCAGCGCTGCGCACGGCCTCCAGCATACTACAAACACCAGAAACTACTTGCAACTCCTGGACAGAGAACAAGGGTGATTAAGAAGCCGAGAGGGTCCATTGGTTTCGGGCCCAATGCATGGTAGTAGCTGAATCATGGATCACAAACACAGAACTCAGTTCCTGAGGACGGCTGCAATGAGACAACCCACCATGTACTCCTACATGGCCTCTCACCGCTACCTTTACCAAATCGTGTTCACACGCTTAGCTCACACACCGTAGGACATGTTCACACACCTCTGATTCATCCCGGATGAATCAGACCTGACTCGACTCTAAGCAGTAGCAGGCATGACAAACAAGCATGAATGAGTAGGCACAACAGGGCTCAAACAACTCCTACTCATGCTAGTGGGTTTCATCTATTTACTGTGGCAATGACAGGTCATGCAAAGGATAAAGGGGTTCAACTACCGCAGCAAGTAACAGATGAATCGGTGTTGTCCTAATGCAGTAAAAGAGAGCAGGAGCGAGAGAGTGGGATTTTATCGGAATGAACAAGGGGGTTTTGCTTGCCTGGCACTTCTGAAGATAATATTGAGTCTTCATCAGTGTCAACGATCACATCATCGGTATCACGTCTATCGAGAGGGGACAAATACCGGCAACACAGAAGGGAACACAATCAATGCAATGCACAATATGATGCATGATCATGACATGGCAAAATGAATGTGTTTTGAGCTAATGCAACTAGCAACAGATTAAATGAAGTTGGTTTGAATACAAGATTCAAATTCAAACTCCATATGTGATTATTCAAATGCCATTTAATTGATTTGTGCTATACAGCAGCTATAAGTTGTTCTAACATGCATGAAAATGGTACAGATGGATTCCTTGGATTTTTCTGATAATTTTTCATATATAAATTATTTAATTTGCAGTTACGGTTGAATTTCTATGATTTTTAGAAGTTTTAGGCATTTTCTAGAATTTCAGAATTAAATTAAATCCAGAAAACACTTATTGCATCAGCCCCACGTCACAGTGACGTCAGCAGGGTCAACTGGGCTGGCTCGGTCAAACCTGACGTGTGGGGGCCACACGTCAGTGACACAGGGCTAGTTAGTGTCAATGACAGGTGGGGCCGGGTCAAAGGCCACGTCATCAAGTCAACTCTGTCATGTGGGGCCAGTCAACGTGTGACGTGGCCAGGTCAAACTGACCTGTGGGCCCGTGGGGGTTAGTTTAATTTAAACACAGATAAAACCTGGGTTAGTTAGGGCGTGGGGCCCATACGTCAGTGGCTCTGGGGAGGGTTAGCTGGGTCATTAGTGGTTAACTAGACCGGGGTTAGGCCGACGGCTCGTCGCCGGCGAGGTCAGTGGCGGCGGAGCGCGTCGGGTTTCGCCCACAGGCGACCATTTGGACGGCGGATTGGTCCTACGCGTAGCTGGGGGTCGCGCGCGTCTGGTAGTGCAAGTGGGAGGAGCTGGGGTGGAGCGGGCTCGCCGGAGTCGAGCTCGTGGCGGCGGCCGGAGTTCGGGCAACGGCGGGTTCGGCGCTATGGTGCATGGGAGGAGGGGTTGGTGGGCGCTACGGGCTCCTGGGAGTGCTCTGAGTACGTCTGCGTGCTCGGTTTGGACGGAGGTGAACCAAAACGACGACGGCGACAAGTCCGGCGCCGGTGAGGTCTCGGTCTCGACGGAAACGACGGATACGACGAGCTAATGGACATGGGAGAAGGGTGGGTCGGTAGAGGAGCTCACGGCGGATGCAGGGGTGGCTTCGGCGTGCTCGGGGAAGCACCGGAGCCGGCGAATTTGACGAAGATGGCCGGCGGGTCCGAGGTAGAAGACGACGGTGATGGCGGCGATGCAGGGCTTCCGGAGGGCTGTGGATCGGTGGGGAGGAAGAGGGGGTCGAGGCGGAGCTCCTGGGTGCATCGGCGAGGCTAGGGGTGGCCGGTGGCCATGGGTACGGCGACGATGACGGCGAGCTCCGCTCGGTCGCGGGAGGGGAAACAGAGGAGCGAGGGGCAGGGAGGTCCAGAGAGCGAGGGAGAAGTGAGAGGGGGTCGAGGACGTCTCCGTCGCGTCGCGAGGAAGTCGGGGAGGCTGCCACGGCGAAGCAGGAGGTGGCCGGCGTCGGCGCGCGTGCGTCCAGCACGCAGCTGCTTCGGGGCGAGGGGGAGGAAGATGACTGGCAGCTGGGCTGCACAGTAACGGGCCGCGCAGAAGCTGGGCCGGCTACGGTAAGTGGCCCAGGTAAAACTCTCTCTCTCTCTTTCTGTTTTAATTATCTCAGTTTTCTATTATTCTGTAAATTTAGGGCTTTATTAAAAATACTCAGACACTTTCAAAAATCATGAAACTAATCATGGCTACTGTTTAGAATATATCCAACAGTAAACATTTTAGTTTATGATTATTTGAGCATTTGAAATATTTAATAGCATTTAAATGCCCAAATGAAAATACTATATGATTTAATTCAGTGACCAAATATGTCCTGCAAAATTATAAACCATTTTTGGTAGATGCTTCCACCTCAAACCAGAAATGTTGAACATTTTTAGAGGACATTTTGAGTTCAATGAAAAAGGTTTTATTTTGACCCTAGTTGAATTCATTTGGTGCTAGGGCTTAGTCAATCCCCATCTCAGGTTTAAATGAAATTTAAACATGATGTAACACTCTAATGCATGCACTAGGCATTGTCAGAACTAGGGATGTGACAACTCACCCCCACTAAACAAGAATCTCGTCTCGAGATTCAAGCGTAGGGTAGGATGAAGGGGAAACGCAAACTAGTACAATCTTCACGATCCAGGTTGTACTTCAAATGAACGTTGATTTGAACACCATCTTTGTCTTGTCGTTTTGCTCTGAGAACTCCAACTAATCAAGACAAGAAGAGGAAAGGAAACTCTAGAGGGGTCGATCTTCTCGAAGATCGAACAACTCACGGAATGAGACATAGGACCATTTCTCGGGTTGAGACACGAGATACACATCGAGAGGGGTGGAAGAAACGGATGACGAAGGTTCACTAGGTGGACAACAATTCCACACTTAAGAAGGTGATGATCGGTTGTCAACATAGCGAGGAGTTGAATTGCCATGATACCACGACGAAACATCCTGGAGGAGGGTGATTCGTAGATTATTATCTTATGTGGCAAAAAGAATTACCTTTGATATAGAGATTGTTGAGACTCTCTATATCAGCCGAAGGCAAATCACAGCAATCGATTGGCGGGGGTCTGTAGAATGGCATACTCGGACTTGGATGATGTGGATTACCTTGTTGAAGACAACGTAATGGATGATTTTGCTTATCACCGGAAATGGAAGAGATCCATGGTAGAATGGCACATTGGCGGTGCAAGCTGGGAACAAAATGCAATGCTGAGAATGATTCTGGTAACTGGGGAAGAACCCAACAATAGAGAGTTATTCCACTATTGGAATGTTTATAGCATTGCCGAGGAAACTGAGAGCACTCCAGTTAGTGTCGACGATAACACCTAGCGCTTGAGCGTGCTCTCAAGAACTTGAGCAATTCCATAATCATCAAGGTTTTACCAACATCCGTGTCAAGGGTCCGGTAACACAACTTACTACCATGATGAATGGTGATGGAGGATGCAGATGCAAAGGAAGATAACACCTTCTCAGATTTCACCCTTGGCGGGCCCAAGGAAATAAAATCTGGATGATCGACCGAGAGACATTTAGCACTCCGCTTCTAATGTTCTCCTTGATGTGCTAGTGTAACCCATTCATAGATATGGTTTGATATCTAAAACATCAAGTAAAAAGGTCAGACTTCGGGAACACAAAAATCCATAGGGGCAACTAGGGAGTAAACCCTACAAAATCCCTATGGGGAGGTGGCCAACTTCATCAATCAAGATATTATAATAACAGGTCTTCCGGCTGGGTGTGTTGGCCATGACATCCACTTTACCGGTTATTGAGGGACCAGTATTATAGTTCTTGGGAAATGTTCCAACCATTATATCTGCCTGAGATTCAGATCTGGTTGGTGTCAGGATATTCCAGACTCATCGAGTCTAGGAAGAAAAACGGAAGTTTGCAACACGAATCGACGAGATGACGTTGCGAGATTCTCGGGGAATGAACTACGATAGCAAGCTCCAAAACATGAGCTGGTTCTGCTACAAACATGTGAACACGCTGTCCCAGACAAGCATGACCACATAATAGTCTTATAATAAAACACTACCGAGTTCAGGAGGGGGAACCATCAACGAGGGTATCGAAGTCCTTACATAAGTCCGGATTAGCTCTTATGAAGGTACTCCTTCTCCTTGAACAAATCAGTCAGTGGCTTGGTGTGCTAGGATACACATATGGAATGAAGGTTGCAAGTCTCCAGACCACAGAATACTTCGCATGTGTGCATGACTGACTTGCGATGATTCCAGAGGAAGCAACATTGACTTTTTCGAGTCCACGGCGGCAACTTGCATCAAATGCACATGAACTAGAGGGGGTCACTTCTTACATCCGAACATATGCTTCATGAGCTAGCATGAACAAATGCTTCAAAAGTTTCCAACACTAACTTATTGTCCAACAAAATTATGGAGGAGATAAGGATGTTGTCAATGGGCTCAACAACAATTCATCTGGGTTTCCTTTTAAAAGGAATTCCATAGTTAAGTGAACACGGTGATAGCATTGGTCAGACCCAAAAATATAACGGTGTATGCTCGAGGATAAACCACGAGTAAGACAACATTACGAACATCGTTGGTTCTGACTTGATTGGATGATAGCCCATACTCCAATCAAAGGATTGATAAGACAATAGGTCCAGCAACTGATCACAGGGACCAACCGATGAAGATATCATCTTTCTTCAACACACACTACACAAGAATATCCCTTTGGAACGAACTAAGTCAGACAAGCTTTTATCTTCCAACTCTCCAAGTTGTGGTCTAGCTTAACCAGCTAGCTCAGGGATATCTAACACCGATTCTTGGAGAGAAGGTGGTTCATAAGAAACCAACTTGATCACGAGCTCAACATAACGGTCAGGTGACGACCTGGTGATACTTCTGAGAAGACATTCAGAAAATCACGAACCACCGGTATGTTACTAAGCTCGAGAACAATCTTGCTTTTGAGGGCAAGACGATATGATCAAATGAGTGAGGACTTGACAAGATCCTAACTCATCAATCGAAGGGTGCACCGAAATAAGGACTAGGTAGCACAATCAACCTTAGGGTGACGATTCAATAACCAACACGCTAAGAATGAGGTTATCGTCCATTTAACTACCAAGCAATGGAGTTGCTAGCAGTATTGATTTCACACGCCATGATTCATTTGTCGGCATTCCGGTTACAATAACACGGAAACCGAGAAATTATCAATGATGATCAGAAGTATTACTGCGTCAAGAATTCATAAGATGGTGTGCAATTCCCATGATATTCCTGATATAAAGATGGTAATACTTCAAGGTAGAACAGACCAGAAGCTGGATTGGCATTTTGATCTGCGGAATACAATTGCTTTGACCCAATCCTAGATATGGATGAGATTCTGGAGTTTGTTTCTCCTATTCATTTTGAAATAGAATGGCTTGGCGGACCACAAGGGTAATAGGCATCGACGAACGAATGCACGCATACTCTTGACTATCAATTGATAGGCGAGGGTCAGAAACAACTAAGATGGGACAACTCAAGAGAACATATAATTTTCTGAGTTGTGGATGCATAGATTAATATGTCGAGCGAGATCAACATATTTCTTCCGGATAACCCATGCAGAAAGGTAGAACTGGCAGAGTCACAAAATATAATGGAGAACTCATCAAGAATAATCCTGTTGTGATATTTCAGTTCAACGAGGAACTTCTGCCATAAGTAGTTCATGGTATTTGAAAGAAGAAGATACCACGGACTTCAAGGACTATCGCAAAGGTTACTAATATCCTAAAGGCACTAGCAATTACTATCAACATGAAGTAGGTAGAGTGAATCTCGGGTTCAAGAACCCAGGAACAGAATACCTATTACTAAGTAGCATCACGGGATGCTTTCAAAAATAATGGCCAGAATCATCACACTGGGGATACAAAAGCATTGCTAAATTACTAGATGATCCCCTAAGACACCTAGGGTCATAATAATATCTCCAACATATATGTCAAGGTAACGGAGTACCTCCACTCACTGATTAGTGTGGTTAATCTGGCCCATGGGAACATTGAAACGGGAAGAAAGGATTTGCAATTGCATCAGACTACTTAGAAACCTGGGATGACTCGGACAGCATAACGGCTATAAATGCTCAGAAAAGATTTGAGACATTCACAAAAATGGTGGCATAACCACTCAGAAGCACAATATCAAGGTTTCGAGATCAACAATTAACATACGGAAGTAGTAGGAACTGAACTGAGACTTAAATCCAACAATCTTATAAGTCCACTGATTAGTAACACGTGATCCTAATAGAAAGAAGAGATAGCCTAGTTCTTAATCCCCGTAGAAGAGAAGATGATGACTCAGATCAGAAGGCCATGAGGTATAAGGAGTAAAAAGAGCCTTACGTTCCATCCCACAATCAATTCCCTTACATAGCTAAAGAATGTCTAGACTCAACTTCGACCAGTTTGGCTTGGTAATCCTACAGGCAGTCAAGCTCTGATACCAACGCTGTCAGGACCCCGACTCGATGTCACATTGATCTAGCCGGTAACACCTCATATCACTTTGCGGCCTCACGCACGGTATCCCCACGGGTGTCGCCTTACCTTTGCCCAGGACCGTTTGCGCCTTTTGGCTCACGTATATGATAGTGTCGCTAGCATCCATATGATAAGGAGCCCGGGCTGACATGACTAGTCGTAAACCCAAAGTGGCACAGACTTACAGGGACAGGCATCCATGACCCAGCTTCGAACGTGTCGGTCATCAGCAAGTGGGTCCGGGCTGTAGCACTGGGCTAGCAGGACTCCGGTAAACCGGGCTGTAGCGGGCTAACAGGACTCCGGTACTCAATGCATGACATTTCCCCGAAGGGACAGACACAGGAACGAAGAAGGACACATGCCGGCCAGCCTAAGTGTTCCAGAGCAGTAGCAAGCTACCATGGCTCAGCGGTAACACTAGGAGACATTTCCCGGTAAGAGAGGCTACTAAAGATAAACAACTAGATAGTCAGATCCCACACATACCAAGCATTTCAATAACATACACACAATATGCTCGATATGTGCAAATACAACATGGCATCACAACATGACTCTACGACTCAAGTATTTACTTGATAGGCTCCGAGGAGCGAGATAATACAAACAGGGGTCTCACGACCCAACATTCAGAGCATACAAATCAAAGCACAAGCGGAAGCTATCATGTCTGGGTACAGACATCTATAACTGAAAAAGGCTGAAAAGCCTGACTATCTATCAGATCCTGCCGAGGGCACAAGATCGTAGCTGAGGTAACAAGCTAAACATCGAAGTCCACGTGGAACTACTAGTGAGACCGAAGTCTCTCTGCAAAAACATAAAATAGGCAAACGTGAGTACAAATGTACCCAGCAAGACTTACATCAGATCTATCTACATATGCATCATTATCAACAAGGGGGTGGAGGGGTTTGACTGCAGCAAGCCAGCTTTGACTCGGTGGCTATCCTGAACTACGACTGCAAGTAACTCTTTTGAAGTGGCGCACACGAGTCCACATATTCACCAACCAATACACCACTATGGATCCGCTCCCGTCCCCCTACGAGAACGCCATCCATAGCACTCACGCTTATCTTGCGTATTTTAAGGTATCCACTTTTACTTGTCTATGAACTGATATAAGAAACCCAGAAGTCCTTTTCCGCGGACACGGCTATTCGAATAGATGATGTTAACCCTGCAGGGGTGTACTTCTTCACACACGCTCTCACCACTTACCGCCGTTTACACGACATGTACTCGGCAACCTTCAAGCGGAAGCCCAACGTGGGTGTCGGCCACGGCCTACCTAAACACTCAAGTCTCTAGTCCAGGTTTATCGCCTATTCGGGTTCCATCCATGAGGAGATCCGGCCGGAGTTTCGCTCACAGCCCCAAACGATGTGAACAGGGTTCCCGAGACACCAAACGGGCGCCCGGTACACCGTGCCACGTGCCTACCGCATCACAGCCCACCCCTACGGTCAGCGCTGCGCACGGCCTCCAGCATACTACAAACACCAGAAACTACTTGCAACTCCTGGACAGAGAACAAGGGTGATTAAGAAGCCGAGAGGGTCCATTGGTTTCGGGCCCAATGCGTGGTAGTAGCTGAATCATGGATCACAAACACAGAACTCAGTTCCTGAGGACGGCTGCAATGAGACAACCCACCATGTACTCCTACATGGCCTCTCACCGCTACCTTTACCAAATCGTGTTCACACGCTTAGCTCACACACCGTAGGACATGTTCACACACCTCTGATTCATCCCGGATAAATCAGACCTGACTCAACTCTAAGCAGTAGCAGGCATGACAAACAAGCATGAATGAGTAGGCACATCAGGGCTCAAACAACTCCTACTCATGCTAGTGGGTTTCATCTATTTACTGTGGAATGACAGGTCATGCAAAGGATAAAGGGGTTCAGCTACCGCAGCAAGTAACAGATGAATCGGTGTTGTCCTAATGCATTAAAAGAGAGCAGGAGCGAGAGAGTAGGATTGTATCGGAATGAACAAGGGGGTTTTGCTTGCCTGGCACTTCTGAAGATAATATAGCTCTTCATCGGTGTCATCGATCACATCGGCGGTACACGTCTATCGAGAGGGGACAATTACCGGCAAATACAGAAAAACACGATCAATGCAATGCACAATATGATGCATGATCATGACATGGCAAAATGGATGTGTTTTGGGCTAATGCAACTAGCAACAGATTAAATGAAGTTGGTTTGAATATAAGATTCAAATTCAAACTCCATATGTGATTATTCAAATGCCATTTAATTGATTTGTGCTAAGCAGCAGCTATAAGTTGTTCTAACATGCATGAAAATGGTACAGATGGATTCCTTGAATTTTTCTGATAATTTTTCATATATAATTTATTTAATTTGGAGTTACGGTTAATTTTCTATGAATTTTAGAAGTTTATACAATTTTCTGGATTTTCTGAATTATTTTAGAAAATGATTATCTGCGTCATCATTGCGTCATGCTGACCTCAGCAGGTCAACAGACCGGGTCCAGGTCAAACCTGACACTGGGACCCACATGTCAGTGTGATTAGCTTAACTAAAATTAATTAAACTAATCCTAATAGTTAACAGGGCTGGGCCCCACCTGTCATTGACTCAGGAGAGTCAACCGGGGCCCACCCGTGGTCAAAGTCAAAGTCGGCTGCCGGCGTTTAGCCGCCGGCGAGCCCGACGCGGCGGCGAGAGTGGTTTTGGCCACTCCGGCGACCAAATGGGCCGCGGAGGGCATCTAGGAGGAGCTGGGGACGAGCCGAAGCTCTTGGTGGAGTCAGTTGCGCTCGGGGCGGCCGGAATCGGTGCCGGCGGCGAGCGAGGCGGCGGTCGGAGCTCGGGTGGGTGCGGGGTTAGCGCTGCGGCTTGCAAACGAGCTAGCTGCCACGCTAGCGTTACTCCACGGGTCGTTGCGAGTGCAACGGACGCACGCGCGGGGCCATTTGGTCACCGGGGCTTCGCCGGCGACGAGCCCGCGCGGCGACGGCTACGGTGAGCAAGGGGGCGGCGGCTACGGCAAGCAAACGAAGGCGGGATTAGGGGGAAGAGGACCGGGGGCTCACCACGGTCACGAAGAGATGCTCGGCGAGGTCGGGGACGGTCCGGAGCCGGCGAATTTGACGAAGATGGCCGGCGGGTCCGAGGTAGAAGACGACGGCGATGGCGGCGATGCAGGGCTTCCGGAGGGCTGTGGATCGGTGGGGAGGAAGAGGGGGTCGAGGCGGAGCTCCTGGGTGCATCGGCGAGGCTAGGGGTGGCCGGTGGCCATGGGTACGGCGACGATGACGGCGAGCTCCGCTCGGTCGCGGGAGGGGAAACAGAGGAGCGAGGGGGAGGGAGGTCCCGAGAGCGAGGGAGAAGTGAGAGGGGGTCGGGGACGTCTCCGTGGCGTCGCGAGGAAGTCGGGGAGGCTGCCACGGCGAAGCAGGAGGTGGCCGGCGTCGGCGCGCGTGCGTCCAGCACGCAGCTGCTTCGGGGCGAGGGGGAGGAAGATGACTGGCAGCTGGGCTGCACAGTAACGGGCCGCGCAGAAGCTGGGCCGGCTACAGGTAAGTGGCCCAGGTACGGGTCTTTCTCTCTCTCTCTCTTTTTCTAATTATCTCAGTTTTCTATTATTCTGTAAATTTAGGGCTTTATTAAAAATACTCAGACACTTTCAAAAATCATGAAACTAATCATGGCTACTGTTTAGAATATATCCAACAGTAAACATTTTAGTTTATGATTATTTGAGCATTTGAAATATTTAATAGCATTTAAATGCCCAAATGAAAATACTATATGATTTAATTCAGTGACCAAATATGTCCTGCAAAAATATAAACCATTTTTGGTAGATGCTTCCACCTCAAACCAGAAATGTTGAACATTTTTAGAGGACATTTTGAGTTCAATGAAAAAGGTTTTATTTTGACCCTAGTTGAATTCATTTGGTGCTAGGGCTTAGTCAATCCCCATCTCAGGTTTAAATGAAATTTAAACATGATGTAACACTCTAATGCATGCACTAGGCATTGTCAGAACTAGGGATGTGACAATGTTATTACTTCCACCAGCTTCGACTATAGGAGTAGCTAGCAATTTCAAACCATAGGAGTCAGCCTAATAAGATGCAGTAATAATATTGTTAGTTTTTTCTGCTTCTCTTGTATGGCTTATGCCTTGATTGTATTTCCTCCGTCCCATAATATAAAAGCATTTTTGACACTGCACCGTCCCATAATATAAGAGCATTTTTTACACTAATGCAGTGTAAAAAATGCTCTTATATAAATTATGAAACAAAGAGAGTATTATTTTGAGCAGAGTCTGTCCCACAGGCTTGTTCACAGAACAATTCTCAGACCTTGGGGTTTGGTTTTGCAATATATAAGCAGGTAGACCGTGGCCTACCTTCTTATAAAAAAAATGCAGTACTGTTTTTCTAGCTAAGTTTCTCAATCGATCTCTACGTATGAGACTAACTCGAGCTTACCTGCGGAGTTGTCAGGATCAGAGTCACTGAACAAGAGGTTTCCAAGTTGTTCAATGTAAGACTTTAATCTTGGGTCAGAATGGTGCTTCGGGTAATAGTGCATTGGCCTGGATCCTGGATGTGGTGAATTGAGTGAAGTGTCCTCGCTTGGAGCTCCGAATTCGTGATCATTGTGGTGTCCTGCATCACAAACAGGATTTTAAATAGCACACAAGATTTCTAGAACTGAAGAAGCTATCTAATATTGTAGATGCAAATGCATAGCAGATTAACAACTCCACAAAATAATAGAGAACATAGGAAATTCTTCCAACAAGACGGAAACATCAATAGATTTCATTTAAGTAGGTGCTAGTTCTGAACTATAGTACTACCCCATATATATACAAGAGAAAAATAATGTTATTCAGTTACCACTGCATGCTCCTCGATGGCATCCTAGGCATTTGGGGTTGTCTTGGTAGTCGGGTGAGTCTGTCTCGAATACATGGCACAGGACTAAACCATCCTACATCGATTAAGCGACGGATTAAACATTTGGAATACATCCCACTAGAAAGATTTTGGGCACAAAGAACTAACATGATACGTTATGAGGATTACTACATGCTACTCCATCTGTTTCTAAATATAAGTCTTTTGAGAGATTTCAATACAAACTACATACGAATGTATATAGACATATTTTAGAGTGTAGATTCACTCACTTTGCTTCGTATGCAGTCCATATTGAAATACCTAAAAAGACTTGTATTTAGGAACGAAAAGAGTAGAATGCGACCCCAATTTTACATACATGGAGAAATGAATTTCCGTCATTCCATGAATAGTAGGCGTTCATGATCCAGTTGGTCTTGGCGCCCGTGTGCTGGTGGAACTTCATAGTCTTCTTGACCCCAAAACCCCGTTGTGTTCCGTCCAGATCATCGTGTCGCGTGCGTGTTTTTGTCAAAAACCCATTTGTTGTAGGGAGATGACGAAAGGAGGCAAAGAACGCTAGAGCAGTATTATCCGTGAGGTAGCACTTGTCTCTCATCCCCCCCTTATG
>NC_041380.1:175140-180202 GCF_002162155.2 Triticum dicoccoides
ATATATATATATATATATATATATATATATATATATATATATATATATATATATATATATAGGTAAAATAGACGGGGCATATGTGCGTACGTACGTAGCAGGGAGTTCCCACGGGTCTTTGCAAGGGAGGTCAGGGTTAACAACCCCACCACCGCGTTGCAGCCGAAACGGATCAGAAGGGGTGGGTTCCTCCGGCTGAGGCTACATGAGTTTGATTGCTGGGCGGAGGCAGTCCTGCACCAGCCCCACATCCGTGGGGTTGCAAGACAAGCCAGGGTGCTCGAATCCGCGTTCTGGTTTCTTCCCTGCAGTTTCAAATGGCTGGGTGGGAGAGGAAAGAGGAAGAGGGGTCGGGGACATCGGGAGCCCCGAGTCGGTGGGGGTGCAAACCAAATTCTCAACATCCAACCTGTCTTCTTGGTGTTCCATTGCTGCCACAGCCCACTGAAGCAAACGCTAACTGGATTGGATTTTGGTGCCGATGGAAGAACTCAACGCGTTGTAGCTCAACAAGTGGATTGGTTGCAGCGAGGAAGAAAGCAAACCCACCTACCCCTCCTTATTTAAACCCATCCCATTTAAAAATTTTATAACCACTACAGCGGAGCCCGGACCCGACGCAACCGGGCCTGACATGGACATGCGCCAGTCAACATCTTATGATATACTCTCTTTTTCTCATAATGTAAGATGTTTTTTGACGGGAGTATATAATAATAATTTAATATATATCGATGGCGATGACAACAACGTCCACTCACATGCCGCTCTCATGGGTGGGCCCAATAAATCTTGCCCGACCACACACTCAATCCTGCCAGATCGGATTATCGAAAAAATCATGCTCGCTTGACCAACTATTTAGCGGGTTTCTTTCTGTTGTCTAGGTAAAAAGAAAATAGCACCATTTTTCTATTAATTTTGAAGAAGTTCAAAAAATTTCAAAAATGAAGAATTTGAAAACAAATCATGAATTCAAAAAAATCATGATTTTTAAAAAATATTCATGGATTCAGCAAAAATAACACTAATTTTCAAAAAACATGGATTTAAAATTGTTTTTTTTAATATGCATTTAGAAAAAATGTTTTAGAAATTATCCATGAATTTTAAAATGTTCATAATATTTTAAAATAGAAAATACTCCCTCCATCCCATAATGTAAGACGTTTTTTGATACTACACTAATATCAAAAAACGTCTTACACTATGGGACGAAGGGAGTAGAAAAGAAGAAAGACGAAAGAAGAAAAGAAATAAAGCAATAAGACTGAAAAGTGGACTTTTGACCGAGCTGACTGACATGTTTGCATCTCATATTGGCTAATGTATTTGGAAGCCCCAGGAACATGTCAAATCTTATTAGAAAACTTTCCGAGGTGGTATCCATTCTGGAAAAAGAGAGAAATTGATTATGGTTATCCGTCCTCTATGGAGAGAGATGCACTTAAACCAACCCTACATTGTGTAAGGATGACTATGCGATGATGACCTTTTGCTTTTGGAATGAGAATGGCTTGGAAGGCTATCGTTTTGATATTCCTTAATAAGATGGTTCATTTGTACTTGATTTCCCTGGGGTACTAGTTGTTGATTAAAAAAGAAGTTCAGCCGGGATAGTTGAAGGCATGGGTACTGAATAATGTCTGAGTTTGGAAAATAACTATTCAAGCCCTATCAAATGGGACCACTTTGGAACTCCCATTTAAATAAAGGTGTGTGTGCGTGCGTGAGTGCGTGTGTGTTCATTATCGGGTCCTCAATTTTAGACTACCCACAATGAAAGTAACATATGTAGTAACATCATACATATCTAGATAAAATAGATGTTGTGGCAAGCAATAGTATTGAGTAACATCACACATATCAAGGCAAGATGAGTCTATAGTCTAATAAATAAAGTGTTGCATATTACCATACATATGATACTCCCCATTGTAGAGGTAGTAACACAGACTAGTAACATATGCATGTTGCTAGTTTATGTTACTACCCATTGTGGCTAGTCTTAGTTCGGAGTTCAATCTCGTTTTCTCTTCGACCTAAGTTTTGGATAAAAAACCCTATGACTGTTGGTGGACTTGCTTACGCAAGAATCGAATGAGCAATCTTGTACGGACACCACGAATGGAGGCAAAAAACGTTACAGTGGTATGATCTGTGAGGTAGTACTTGTCTCTCATCCCCACCTTGTTGTTGATAGCTAGCTAGCGCCTGGGCCCGACGCAACGCGGGCCGGGTATGGGCGTGCCGGCGTCACTCAACCACATCTATCTCAACTAATCTGCTAGTTTTTCTTGTTGTATCTACATGTAGATGGCGATGCGGACGACGGCAGCAAAGGGGAGCTAGCTAGTAGACATCCTACGCATCGCAATCACGGCCAGCTCCCAGCATATATAGGCATGGACGCCAGCCAACCAGCCACCGTCGCGGAAGATCGCGGCCTTCCTTGGCCGCACTACTGGAATCAACCAAAGATGCCTAATCCTAGGGGTTTGCCGAGTGCTTTATATCGTCTTCTCGGCAATGCCACCCCTTTGCCAAGAACCGAACTCAATGAACTTGGTAATGACGCGAAACTCAGTAAATAAACGAGTTTCCCCATTGCCCCAAAAAAAAGACAATAAGGCAAAACTCGGGAAAGGATTGTGTTTGCCCTGTGTTTACATTTGCCGAGGGTTGCACTGAGAAGAGTCAATTGCAAGAAACCACCACATTTGTGGCTAGGTTTGCAGGAAACTATCAAGTCGTTAATCTGTTGCAAAAAACACCGTAAAATCTCTTAACCCATTGCAAAAAGCACTGAACAGCCGTTTAGCCTCGTTTGATCTCTTTTCCGACAAGTGGGTCCCGAAAACGCTGACGTGGCATGACGGACAGGCAAACGGCGCCGTTAGGAACAAAACGCTCAAGACGCCGCGCCGGTCGGTCTTGTCGGTGCTCGCCAGATAGATCCCCCGTGCCCTCTCTCTCTCTCGCCCCTCTCCTCTGTCTCCTCTCTCTGGCTCTGGTCGCCGTCGGTGAAAAGCCAGCTCGCCGCCGTCCGCCATGGTTTCATGGAGCGACGACAACGAGAAATCGGGCTACGAGTACTCTTCAGGCGGCTCCCCTATCAAGGTCAGTGATGTGTACTCGTAGCTAGGGATCTCTGAGCTAGGGTTTCGGTTTGGGGATTTTGTTTTTCCTGCTCATTTTGAACCCGTGAGATGGATTTTGTGCGTTTCTTTTGTTGATGTAGATCCCGGCTACAATCGAGGACCCGAACTACTCTGGTGTTGACGATGAGGTGATGGTGATGTGTGAGCATGGCCAGCCGGCAAAGAGGCATGTTTGCTTCTCAGGGATTAGCACTAGGAGGAGTTGCCTGTGGACTTGATGTGAGTGCTAGAAAAAATCTGTAGTTTGCTTATTTTGTGAAGAAACTATAAATTGTTCATATGCACTGTTCATTGTTCATGTTCACTTTTCATTGTTCATGTTCACTGTTCACCTAGTAGTTTAGTTAAAGGTACTGTCATGTACCATACCATAGTGAGTGAGTGAAGTAAATGAATTGTTCATACATATAAATGAATAACACCACAGTGATATAAATGAAGTAAATGAATTAAATTGTGCTGTTAATAATTAAGTACATAGATATAAAATTAAGGTATCCATAATGACTGAGTGAAGTAGATTGTGCTGTTAAAAAGTATCATAGTGCATTGTTCATAGATATAAATGAAGTAAATGAATTGAAGTGAATTGTATTGTGCTGTTAAATGAATTAAGGTATAAATGAAGTAAATTCAGTGTAGTATGCTTTTAAAAATTCAGATATAAATGCAGAATTGTGCATGTGCAGTATACAATAGTTATTTTGAATTGGACTGAATAGAAGTGAAGTGAAAAAGGAAGTAAATGCATTTGTACTTGTTGTTTTGCAGGAAGCAAGCAGCTGTGGTGTTGTTCAGAGGGTAGATGAGGAGTGGCCAGAGCATCTGCAGAATGCTCTTCACAAACTATGGCTTTTGTATGAGGATTGCCAGCGTGCTAATAGGATGGCATGTCCGGAACATTCATCACTTGTCCACAATCTCACATCACAGAAGAACAAGCTACAGGAGACTTATGAGAAGCTTGTTGAGGATGTGAACAACCTACTTGATACCCAGGACAATATTCCCAAGGAAAATGAAGTCCAACAAGGTGAACATGAGGAGATCACTCCTCCTTTGGACAACAATATTTCAGCTTTGAAGGAATAGTTGGGTGCAATGGATGCTGAGAACAAAGAACTGAAGCAAAAGGTTGACCAGTTGAGGAGCATTCAGGTTGCCCAAGGTAATGTGATTAGGAATCTGAAGTTTGCTCATTTGAAGGAAAAGGAAAAGTTGAGCATTGAGAGGAGGAATTTAGTTTCAGATTGCTGATCTTGTCAAAGCTAGTGACAAGAACAAGAGAAAGCTGAAGGACATCAAGGATATTTGTGATGAAGAGTGATTTGTAATCTGACCATGTGGGTCATTATCTTAAGTTTCAAGCATTGAACTATGGCTTGTAATGTGTGAACTAGTGGCAGTTTGCAGTATTTGAAGTAGGGTGTAGCCTTGAACTATGTCTTGTAAGCTTTGAACTATGGTGTCATGATGTTAACTATGTTGTTGACTAGAGTTGTTAAGTATGATGTTAACTATGGTGTCATGATGTTAACTATGTTAGTGACTAGAGTTGTTAAGTATTATGTTAACTATGTTAGTGACTAGAGTTGTTAAGTATGATGTTAACTATGTCATTGATGTTAACTATGGCACCCTAAATGATGGAATGAGGATATGTTGGATACCGTCGACGCCAAGGCACCGTAGATGATCAAATTAGGTTATCTTGGATGTCGTCGACGCCGAGGCACCGTAGATGATCAAATTAGGTTATCTTGGATGCCGTCGACACCGAGGCACCCTAGATGATCAAATTAGGTTATCTTGGATGCCGTCGATGCCGAGGCACCGTAGATGATCAAATTAGGTTATCTTGGATGCCGTCGACGTCGAGGCACCCTAGATGATCAAATTAG
>NC_041380.1:180444-184200 GCF_002162155.2 Triticum dicoccoides
GATCAAATTAGGTTATCTTGGATGCCGTCGACGCCGAGGCACTCTAGATGATCAAATTAGGTTATCTTGGATGCCGTCGACGTCCAGGCACCCTAGATGATCAAATTAGGTTATCTTGGATGTCGTCGACGCCGAGGCACCCTAGATGATCAAATTAGGTTATCTTGGATGTCGTCGACGTCGAGGCACCCTAGATGATCAAATTAGGTTATTTTGAATGTCGTCGACGCCGAGGCTGTTGGGTTTCGTATTAATTTGAAAAAAATTCCTACGCACACGCAAGATCATGGTGATGCATAGCAACGAGGGGGGGAGTATGATCTACGTACCTCGTAGATCGACAACGGAAGCGTTTGGTTGATGTAGTCGTACGTCTCCACGGCCCGACCGATCAAGCGCCGAAACTACGGCACCTCCGAGTTCTAGCACACGTTCAGCTCGATGACGATCCCCGGACTCTGATCCAGCAAAGTGTCGGGGAAGAGTTCCGTCAGCACGACGGCGTGGTGACGATCTTGATGTACTACTGCAGCAGGGCTTCGCCTAAACTCCGCTACAATATTATCGAGGACTATGGTGGCAGGGGGCGCCGCACACGGCTAAGAATAAGATCACGTGGATCAACTTGTGTGTCTCTAGGGTGCCTCTGCCTCAGTATATAAAGGACCAAAAGGGGGGAGGTCGGCCGGCCACATAGGGCGCGCCAGGAGAGTCCTACTCCCTCTGGGAGTAGGATTCCCCCCCTCCCCCCCCCAATCCTAGTTGGAATAGGACTCGCGGAGGGGGGAAAAGAGAGAGAGGGGTCGGCCCCCTCTCCTTGTCCAATTCGGACCAAGGGAGGGGAGGGGCGCGCGGCCCACTATGGGCTGCCTCTTCTCTTTTCCACCAAGGCCCATTAAGGCCCATCTAGCTCCCCGGGGGGTTCCGGTAACCTCCCGGTACTCCGGTAAAATCCCGATTTCACCCGGAACACTTCCAATATCCAAACATAGGCTTCCAATATATCAATCTTTATGTCTCGACCATTTCGAGACTCCTCGTCATGTCCGTGATCTCATCCGGGACTCCGAACAACCTTCAGTACATCAAAATGCATAAACTCATAATATAACTGTCATCGTAACCTTAAGCGTGCGGACCCTACGGGTTCGAGAACAATGTAGACATGACCGAGACATGTCTCCGGTCAATAACCAACAGCGGGACCTGGATGCCCATATTGGCTCCTACATATTCTACGAAGATCTTTATCGGTCAGACCGCATAACAACATACGTTGTTCCCTTTGTCATCAGTGTGTTACTTGCCCGAGATTCGATCGTCGGTATTCCAATACCTAGTTCAATCTCGTTACCGGCAAGTCTCTTTACTCGTTCTGTAATACATCATCCCGCAACTAACTCATTAGTTGCAATGCTTGCAAGGCTTTAAGTGATGTGCATTACCGAGAGGGCCCAGAGATACCTCTCCGACAATCGGAGTGACAAATCCTAATCTCGAAATACGCCAACCCAACATTTACCTTTGGAGACACCTGTAGAGCTCCTTTATAATCACCCAGTTACGTTGTGACGTTTGGTAGCACACAAAGTGTTCCTCCGGCAGACGGGAGTTGCATAATCTCATAGTCATAGGAACATGTATAAGTCATGAAGAAAGCAATAGCAACATACTAAACGATCGGGTGCTAAGCTAATGGAATGGGTCATGTCAATCAGATCATTCACTTAATGATGTGATCCCGTTAATCAAATAACAACTCATTGTTCATGGTTTGGAAACATAACCATCTTTGATTAACGAGCTAGTCAAGTAGAGGCATACTAGTGACACTTTGTTGTCTATATATTCACACATGTATTATGTTTCCGGTTAATACAATTCTAGCATGAATAATAAACATTTATCATGATATAAGGAAATAAATAATAACTTTATTATTGCCTCTAGGGCATATTTCCTTCAGAGGCACCCTAGATGATTAAATTAGGTTATCTTGGATGTCGTCGACGCCGAGGCACCTTAGATGATCAAATTAGGTTATCTTGGATGTCGTCGACGTCGAGGCACCCTAGATGATCAAATTTGATCATCTTGGATCACAGTAGTAGCCACATTCATCACACTTATTAGCAAACAATAAGAAAATTAGGAGCCACAACTAACCAGAAAGTACTCAACCAAAATTAAGCCATAGCTAACCAGAAGCAACACCAAGTTTTCATCACAGCCCAACAATTCCACTAGGTGCCTTACATGCAGGTACTCATGACAACCAGAATAAAGATGTTTAGAACATCAACAGCTAACCAGAAGCAACACAAGTTTTCATCACAGCCCAACAAGTCCACTAGGTACCTTACATGAAAGCTGTCATCACAACCAAAATGCAGATGTTTTGAACATCATCAGCTCACCACAAATTAACACAACTTCATCTGCTCCCTTGAGAACAGTTGAACCACTCAGACATCTTAAAGGATGGCTTCCTTACTCTTCCACTACCTGCAACTCCTGGGGGATGAACTTGTTTCTTCCTCTTGGCCCAGCAGCAGTAGAGGAACTTGGACCAGCACCAGCAGTAGAAGAACTTGGACCAGCACCAGCAGTAGAAGTTGTAGTCCTTGTGGTTTTAGCTTTCTTTGTTGCCCTTGTAGCAGGAGGAGGAGGAGCTACAGCAAGAGCAGAAGGAGCTCTCCTTGGTGCACTGGGAGCTGAAGCAGGAGAAGAAGGAGCTCTCCTTGGTGCACTGGGAGCTGAAGCAGGAGCAGAAGGAGCTCTCCTTGCTACCCTTGGAGCTCTTGGAGCTGGTGGTGCTGGAGCTACAGTTTGAGCAGCAGCAGGAGCAGAAGGAGCACTTCTCCTTGGTGGCATGGGAGCAGGAACAGATACAGTTTTTGGTGTATCATCTCTCCTGTTTTCCTGAAATTACAACATACAAATGTTAGAAATTGGTATGTGAAATTGTACAAAAACCTACTACAATAGTTACCTGGTGCTGGTTCATTCTCATAGCTAGGGCTGGTTTCAGAGCCTGCTTGCAACTAGTGTATCTATGCCCAGTCCTATTGCAATTGCTACAAGTGATAGTTGACATCCTAGATGTATCCTTTGGAGCTGGCTTTTCAAACTTGCTCTTTCTCCTCTTTGTCTCTTTGTTTCCTGGATTTTCTTTGAACACTGGTGGTTCAATGTCAGGGGTTCTAGTCTCTGGCCACAAATCAGGCCCAGGCACAGGGAAAACTATTGGACTATAAGCTGCCTTATACATTGTTTCTTGAAGAAATCATGAACAAAATCTTTTGGCACAAGTTTTGCCTTGTTGATTGTAGAAACACCATGATTGCAAGGTATGTTGGGGAACGTAGCACAAATTCAAAATTTTCCTACGTGTCACCAAGATCTATCTATGGAGTCATCTAGCAATGAGGGAGGAGTGGATCTACATACCCTTGTAGATCGCGCGCGGAAGCGTTCAAGAGAACGGGGTTGATGGAGTCGTACTCGTCGTGATCCAAATCACCGATGATCCTAGCGCCGAATGGACGGCACCTCCGTGTTCAACACACGTACGGAGCAGCGACGTCTCCTCCTTCTTGATCCAGCAAGGGGGAAGGAGAGGTTGATGGAGATCCAGCAGCACGACGGTGTGATGGTGGAAGTAGCGGGATTCCAACAGGGCTTCGCCAAGCGCTGCGGGAGGAGGAAGGTGTGTCATGGGAGGGAGAGGGAGGCGCCAGGGCTTAGGTATGGTTG
>NC_041380.1:184422-281886 GCF_002162155.2 Triticum dicoccoides
TATAGGGCCAAGGTAGAGGGGGAGGGCACAGCCTTGCCCCTTCCTCCAAGGAAGGGTGCGGCCAAGGGGGGAGGAGTCCATCCTCCCCAAGGCACCTCGGAGGTGCCTTCCCCCTTTAGGACTCTCCCCTCCTCTTGTCCCTTTGGCGCATGGGCCTCTAGGGGCTGGTGCCCTTGGCCCATGTAGGCCAAGGCGCACCCCCTACAGCCCATGTGGCCCCCGGGGCAGGTGGCCCCACCCGGTGGACCCCCGGGACCCTTCCGGTGGTCCCGGTACAATACCGATGACCCCGAAACTTGTCTCGATGCCCGAAATAGCACTTCCTATATATAATTCTTTACCTCCGGACCATTCTGGAACTCGTCGTGACGTCCGGGATCTCATCCGGGACTCCGAACAACTTTCGGGTTACCGCATACTAATATCTCTATAACCCTAGCGTCACCAAACCTTAAGTGTGTAGACCCTACGGGTTCGGGAGACATGCAGACATGACCGAGACGACTCTCCGGTCAATAACCAACAGCGGGATCTGGATACCCATGTTGGCTCCCACATGTTCCACGATGATCTCATCGGATGAACCACGATGTCAAGGACTTAATCAATCCCGTATACAATTCCCTTTGTCTAGCGGTACGATACTTGCCCGAGATTCGATCGTCGGTATCCCGATACCTTGTTCAATCTCGTTACCGGCAAGTCTCTTTACTCGTTCCATAACACATCATCCCGTGATCAACTCCTTGATCACATTGTGCACATTATGATGATGTCCTACCGAGTGGGCCCAGAGATACCTCTCCGTCACACGGAGTGACAAATCCCAGTCTCGATTCGTGCCAACCCAACAGACACTTTTGGAGATACCCGTAGTGCACCTTTATAGTCACCCAGTTACGTTGTGACGTTTGGCACACCCAAAGTATTCCTACGGTATCCGGGAGTTGCACAATCTCATGGTCTAAGGAAATGATACTTGACATTAGAAAAGCTTTAGCGAACGAACTACACGATCCTTGTGCTAGGCTTAGTATTGGGTCTTGTCCATCACATCATTCTCCTAATGATGTGATCCCATTATCAATGACATCCAATGTCCATGGTCAGGAAACCATAACCATCTATTGATCAACGAGCTAGTCAACTAGAGGCTTACTAGGGACATGGTGTTGTCTATGTATCCACACATGTATCTGAGTTTCCTATCAATACAATTCTAGCATGGATAATAAACGATTATCATGATGAAGGAAATATAATAATAACTAATTTATTATTGCCTCTAGGGCATATTTCCAACAGTCTCCCACTTGCACTAGAGTCAATAATCCAGTTCACATCGATATGTGATTAACACTCAAGGTCACATCCCCATGTGACTAACACCCAAGAGTTTACTAGAGTCAATAATCTAGTTCACATTACCATGTGATTAACACTCGATGAGTTCTGGGTTTGATCATGTTATGCTTGTGAGAGATGTTATAGTCAACGGGTCTGAATCTTTCAGATCCGTATGTACTTCACAAATCTCTATGTCATCTTGTAGATGCAACTACTACGCTACATTTGGAGCTATTCCAAATAACTGTTCTACTATACGAATCCAGTTTACTACTCAGAATAATCTGGATTAGTGTCAAAGTTTGCATCGGCGTAACCCTTTACGACGAACTCTTTTACCACCTCCATAATCGAGAAAATTCCTTAGTCCACTAGTTACTAAGAATAACTTTGACCACTGTCTTGTGATCCATTCTTGGATCACTCTTGTACCCCTTGACTGACTCATGGCAAGGCACATTTCAGGTGCGGTACACAGCATAGCATACTGTAGGGCCTATGTCTTAAGCATAGGGGACGACCTTCGTCCTTTCTCTTTATTTTGCCGTGGTCGAGCTTTAAGTCTTAACTTCATACCTTACATCTCAGGCAAGAACTCCTTCTTTGACTGATCCATCTTGAATACCTTCAAGATCATGTCAAGGTATGTGCTCATTTGAAAGTACTATTAAGCGTTTTGATCTATCCTTATAGATCTTAATGCTCAACACTCAAATAGCCTAATCCAGGTTTTCCATTGAAAAACACTTTTCAAATAACCCTATATGCTTTCCAGAAATTCTACATCATTTCTGATCCATAATATGTCAACAACATATACTCATCAGAAATTCTATAGTGCTCCCACTCACTTCTTTGGAAATGCAAGTTTCTCATAAACTTTGTATAAACCCAAAATCTTTGATCATCTCATCAAAGCGTACATTCCAACTCCGAGATGCTTACTCCAGTCCTTAGAAGGATAGCTGGAGCTTTGCATACTTATTAGCATCTTTCAGGATTGACAAAACCTTCCGGTTGTATCACATACAACCTTTCCTCAAGAAAATCGTCGAGGAAACAATGTTTTGACATCCTATCTGCAAGATTTCATAAATAATGCAGTAATCGCTAATATAATTCCAATAGACTCTTAACATCGCTACGAGTGAGAAAGTCTCATCGTAGTCAACTCCTTGAACTTGTCGGAAAACATCTTGACGACAAGTCGAGCTTTCTTAATGGTGATACTTACCATCATTGTTCGTCTTCCTTTTAAAATCCATCTGTACTCAACAGCCTCACGACCATCGAGTTGTTCTGTCAAAGTCTACACTTTGTTTCCATACATGGATCCTCTCTCGGATTTTATGGCCTCGAGCCATTTATCGGAATCCGGGCCCACCATCGCTTCTCCATAGCTCGTAGGTTCATTGTTGTCTAGCAACATGACTTACAAGACAGGATCATGTACCACTCTGAAGTAGTACGCATCCTTGTCATCCCATGAGGTTTGGTAGTGACTTGATTTGAAGTTTCATGATCACTATCATAAGCTTCCACTTCAATTGGTGTAGGTGCCACAGGAACAATTCTTTGTGCCCTGCTATACACTAGTTGAAGTGACGGTTCAATAACCTCATCAAGTCTCCACCATCCTCCCACTCAATTCCTTCGAGAGAAACTTTTCCTCGAGAAAGGACCCGATTCTAGAAACAATCCCTTATTGCTTTCGGATCTGAGACAGGAGGTATACCCAACTGTTTTGGGTGTCCTATGAAGATGCATTTATCCGCTTTGGGTTCGAGCTTATCAGCCTGAAACTTTTTCACATAAGTGTCGCAGCTCCAAACTTTTAAGAAATGACAGCTTAGGTTTCTCTAAACCATAGTTCATACGGTGTCATCTCATCGGAATTACGTGGTGCCCTATTTAAAGTGAATGCGGTTGTCTCTAATGCCTAACCCATAAACTATCGTGGTAATTCGATAAGAGACATCGTGGTATGCATCATATCCAATAGGGTGCAGTTATGATGTTCGGACACACCATCACACTATGGTGTTCCAGGCTGTATTAGTTGTGAAACAATTTCCACAATGTCTTAATTCTGTGCCAAACTCGTAATTCAGATATTCATCTCTATGATCATATCATAGATATTTTATCCTCTTGTCACGATGATCTTTCAACTTCACCCTGAAATTACTTGAACCTTTCAATAATTCAGACTCGTGATTCATCAAGTAAATATACTCAACATCTACTCAAATCATCTATGAAGTAAGAACATAACGATATCCACTACACGCCTCAGCACTCATTGGACTGCACACATCAAAATGCATTACTTCCAACAAGTTGCTTTCTAGTTCCATTTTACTGAAACCGAGGCTTTCAGTCATCTTGCCCATGTGGTACGATTTGCATGTCTCAAGTGATTCAAAATCAAGTGAGTCCAAACGATCCATCTGTATAGAGTTTCTTCATGCATATCTACCAACAAACATGGTTCGCATGTCTCAATCCTTTCAAAAACGAGTGAGCCCAAAGATCCATCAATATGGAGCTTCTTCATGCATTTTATACCGATATGACTTACGTGGCAGTGCCACAAGTAGGTGGTACTATCATTACTATCTTATATCTTTTGGCATGAACATGTGTATCACTATGATCGAGATTCAATGAACCATTCATTTTAGGTGCAAGACCATTGAAGGTATTATTCAAATAAACAGAGTAACCATTATTCTCCTTAAATGAATAACCGTATTGCGATAGACATAATCCAATCATGTCTATGCTCAACGCAAACACCAATCTCGATGGTAGAGGGAGCGTGCGATGCTTGATCATATCAACATTGGAAACACTTCCAACACATATCGTCAGCTCACCTTTAGCTAGTCTCCGTTTATTCCGTAGCTTTTATTTCGAGTTACTAACACTTAGCAACCGAACCGGTATCTAATACCCTGGTGCTACTAGGAGTACTAGTAAAGTACACATCAACACAATGTATATACAATATACTTCTATCGACCTTGCCAGCCTTCTCATCTACCAAGTATCTAGGGTAATTCTGCTAAAGTGGCTGTTCCCCTTATCACAGAAGCACTTAGTCTCGGGTTTGGGTTCAACCTTGGGTTTCTTCACTAGAGCAGCAGCTGAATTTCCGTTTCATGAAGTTTCCCTTCTTGCCCTTGCCCTTCTTGAAACTAATGGTTTCACCAACCATCAACAATTGATGCTCCTTCTTGATCTCTACTTTTGTGGTGTCAAACATCGCGGATATCTCAAGGATCATCATATATGTCCCTGATATATTATAGTTCATCACGAAGCTCAAGCAGCTTGGTGGTAATGACTTCGGAGAACCATCACTATTTCATCTGTAAGATCAACTCCCACTCGATTCAAGCGATTGTTGTACTCAGACAATCTGAGCACAAGCTCAACAATTGAGCTTTTCTCCTTAGTTTGCAGGCTAAGAAAATCGTCGGAGGTCTCATACCTCTTGACGTGGGCACGAGCCTGAAATCCCAATTTCAGCCCTCGAAACATCTCATATGTTTTGCGACGTTTCAAAACGTCTTTGGTGCCTCAACTCTAAGCCGTTTAACTGAACTATCACGTAGTTATCAAAATGTGTATGTCAGATGTTCGCAACATCCATAGACAACGTTCGAGGTTCAGCACACTGAGCGGTGCATTAAGGACATAAGCCTTCTATGAAGCAATGAGGACAATCCTCAGTTTACGGACCTAGTCCGCATAATTGCTACTATCAACTTTCAACTAAAATTTCTCTAGGAACATAACTAAACAGTAGAACTGAAGCGCGAGCTACGACATAATTTGCGAAGACCTTTTGACTATGTTCAGGATAATTAAGTTCATCTTATGAACTCCCACTCAGATAGACATCCCTCTAGTCATCTAAGTGATTACATGATCCGAGTCAACTAGGCCGTGTCTGATCATCACGTGAGACGGACTAGTCAACATCGGTGAACATCTTCATGTTGATCGTATCTACCATACGACTCATGCTCGACCTTTCGGTCTCTTGTGTTCCGAGGCCATGTATGTACATGCTAGGCTCGTCAAGTCAACCTAAGTGTTTTGCGTGTGTAAATCTGTCTTACACCTGTTGTATGTGAACGTTAGAATCTATCACACCCGATCATCACGTGGTGCTTCGAAACGACGAACTTTCGCAACGGTGCACAGTTAGGGGGAACACCTTCTTGAAATTTTAGTGAGGGATCATCTTATTTACTACTATCGTTCTAAGCAAATAAGATGTATAAACATGATAAACATCACATGCAATCAAATAGTGACATGATATGTCCATCATCACTTTGCTCCTTTTGATCTCCATCTTCGGGGCTCCATGATCATCATCGTCACCGGCATGACACCATGATCTCCATCATCATGATCTCCATCATCGTGTCTTCATGAAGTTGTCTCACCAACTATTACTTCTACTTCTATGGCTACCGGTTAGCAATAAAGTAAAGTAATTACATGACGTTTATGTTGACATGCAGGTCATAAATAAATAAAGACAACTCCTATGGCTCCTGCCGGTTGTCATACTCATCGACATGCAAGTCGTGATTCCTATTACAAGAACATGATCAAGCTCATACATCACATATATCATTCATCACATCCTTTTGGCCATATCACATCACATAGCATACCCTGCAAAAACAAGTTAGACGTCCTCTAATTGTTGTTTGCATATTTTACGTGGCTGCTATGGGTTTCTAGCAAGAACGTTTCTTACCTACGCAAAGACCACAACGTGATATGCCAATTGCTATTTACCCTTCATAAGGACCCTTTTCATCGAATCCGATCCGACTAAAGTGGGAGAGACAGACACCCGCTAGCCACCTTATGCAACTAGTGCATGTCAGTCGGTGGAACCAGTCTCACGTAAGAGTACGTGTAAGGTCGGTCCGGGCTGCTTCATCCCACAATGCCACCGAATCAAGATTGGACTAGTAACGGTAAGCATATTGAACAAAATCAACGCCCACAACTACTTTGTGTTCTACTCGTGCATAGAAACTACGCATAGACCTAGCTCATGATGCCACTGTTGGGGAACGTAGCACAAATTCAAAATTTTCCTACGTGTCACCAAGATCTATCTATGGAGTCATCTAGCAACGAGGGAGGAGTGGATCTACATACCCTTGTAGATCGCGCGCGGAAGCGTTCAAGAGAACGGGGTTGATGGAGGCGTACTCGTCGTGATCCAAATCACCGATGATCCTAGCGCCGAATGGACGGCACCTCCGCGTTCAACACACGTACAGAGCAGCGATGTCTCCTCCTTCTTGATCCAGCAAGGGGGAAGGAGAGGTTGATGGAGATCCAGCAGCACGACGGCGTGGTGGTGGAAGTAGCGGGATTCCAACAGGGCTTCGCCAAGCGCTGCGGGAGGAGGAAGGTGTGTCATGGGAGGGAGAGGGAGGCGCCAGGGCTTAGGTATGGTTGCCCTCCCCCCCCCCCACTATATATAGGGCCAAGGGAGAGGGGGAGGGCGCAGCCTTGCCCCTTCCTCCAAGGAAGGGTGCGGCCAAGGGGGGGAGGAGTCCATCCTCCCCAAGGCACCTCGAAGGTGCCTTCCCCCTTTAGGACTCTCCCCTCCTCTTGTCCCTTTGGCGCATGGGCCTCTAGGGGCTGGTGCCCTTGGCCCATGTAGGCCAAGGCGCACCCCCTACAGCCCATGTGGCAGCCGGGGCATGTGGCCCCATCCGGTGGACCCCCGGGACCCTTCCGATGGTCCCGGTACAATACCGATGACCCCGAAACTTGTCCTGATGCCCGAAATAGCACTTCCTATATATAATTCTTTACCTCCGGACCATTCCGGAACTCCTCGTGACGTCCGGGATCTCATCCAGGACTCCGAACAACTTTCGGGTTACCGCATACTAATATCTCTATAACCCTAGCGTCACCAAACCTTAAGTGTGTAGACCCTACGGGTTCGGGAGACATGCAGACATGACCGAGACGACTCTCCGGTCAATAACCAACAGCGGGATCTGGATACCCATGTTGGCTCCCACATGTTCCACGATGATCTCATCGGATGAACCACGATGTCAAGGACTTAATCAATCCCGTATACAATTCCCTTTGTCTAGCGGTACGATACTTGCCCGAGATTCGATCGTCGGTATCCCGATACCTTGTTCAATCTCGTTACCGGCAAGTCTTTTTACTCGTTCCGTAACACATCATCCCGTGATCAACTCCTTGATCACATTGTGCACATTATGATGATGTCCTACGGAGTGGGCCCAGAGATACCTCTCCGTCACACGGAGTGACAAATCCCAGTCTCGATTCATGCCAACCCAACAGACACTTTCGGAGATACCCGTAGTGCACCTTTATAGTCACCCAGTTACGTTGTGACGTTTGGCACACCCAAAGTATTCCTACGGTATCCGGGAGTTGCACAATCTCATGGTCTAAGGAAATGATACTTGACATTAGAAAAGCTTTAGCGAACGAACTACACGATCCTTGTGCTAGGCTTAGGATTGGGTCTTGTCCATCACATCATTCTCCTAATGATGTGATCCCGTTATCAATGACATCCAATGTCCATGGTCAGGAAACCATAACCATCTATTGATCAACGAGCTAGTCAACTAGAGGCTTACTAGGGACATGGTGTTGTCTATGTATCCACACATGTATCTGAGTTTCATATCAATACAATTCTAGCATGGATAATAAACGATTATCATGAACAAGGAAATATAATAATAACTAATTTATTATTGCCTCTAGGGCATATTTCCAACAAGGTACTCCACACATGTCCCACTTCCTACAACCACATGTATGATGCAACAAGTTAACTGCATATGTGCTTTCTCCACTTGTCACATGGAAGAGATCGGGTCCAACTTTGATAGACTGACAAAACCTAGAATGATGTTTTGCTTCCTCTAGCTTCTCAGCATATGTTGGGCATATCTGCCACTTAGCAGTCTCAGTGTTTGTCCTATTTGCATTGAACTTCACTAACAACTTTGTCCTGATCTCATCTACCATAGTTCTAATGGGTTTGGCGCTGACATCAAGTATCATCTTGTTAAAAACTTCACTTATATTGTTAACTACCAAGTCAGTTTTGCAATTGTTGCCCATGGCATGCCTAGCCCATGTATGTTTTGGTATCCTAGATAGCCATTTCCAAGCTGGCTCACACTCCTTTTTCATGTCTTCCATTGTGGTTACATAACCATGCTCAGTATAGGAATAACTTGCCTGATACATGTATTTCTTCAACTCTCCCCCTCTAAAACCAGCTGTTTGAAAGTTCTGATAAATATGTCTAAGGCAGAATCTTTGTTTGCAATTGGGGAATACATTGTTTATGGCTGTAAGAAGGCCATGTTTGAATGAACTACAGTTTGAGAATACTACAACAATGCCATGTATGAAATTAATAAACAAAGACAAATAATAAGCAATGCAAGCAATGATTGGAGTAGAGATAGTAGTACCTTTTGCCTGTCAGATATAATAGTGTAGTAGCCAAACTTGCCTGACTCACCACCAATGGCATATTTTAATTGAGTAAGAAACCAAGACCAGCTTGCTGTGTTTCACTTGTCCACTATTGCAAAAGCAATGGGAAATATGTTATTGTTTCCATCTCTTCCAGTGCCAGCCAAGATTTGTTGCCCTGTGGTCAACTTTATGAAGCAACCATCCACACCTATCATACAAGATCACAAGTAGATTACCAACAAATTAGTGGGTGTGCACATATAAATGTAGAGTCACTAGTTAATTAGTAGGTGTGCACATACCTATGAATGGTCTGCAAGCATTGAGGCAGATGAACAAGCCATGGAATCTTGGGTTTTTGCTTGGATGTAGTTTCAGATGCTTTGTTGTGACAATGCATCTACTTTCTGGATTGGTTTCTAGCACAGCTTCTAGGTAATCCCTTATCCTATGATATTGTGCCTTCTGATCTCCTAGGACTACATTTTTGGCTAGCTTTCTTGCCCTATAGTCCATATGTATAGATACCTCTATTCCATGCTTTTGCTTCAAGTTTGAAATTATAGTCTGGACAGGTGTGTTGGGGTCTGTCCTCAACTATTGCTCACATTCATGTGCCAACCACTTAGCAGTAACTTTTGTGCTCTCTCCTACTACTGGGCAGTTGTGGTGCAAGTTCAGTTTCTTTATACATAATGTCTTCTCATGTGTTATCTGAGAAGCTGCAATGAAAAATGGACAATTCTCAAATTTGCAGACAGCTATAATCCTGTCTGGACAGTTCCTGTGGAAGGCATGGTTCCTATTTTGTGAGATGTGAAAATTAAGAAGTGCCCTCCTGAACTGGGTCACATCTAGGAAACAAAGCTTCTTCATAAATTGCTCTTCTGGGTTCTCCCTTTGCTCATCATACCAAACTCTAGGCTTCTTCTTTTTAGCCCTGCTCTTCCTATCAGTTAGAAGCTTCACACATGGTATTTGAGCCCCATCATTATCCTCCTGACTTAGCTCACCAGGGTTGCTCTCCTCACCAGATGCAGGAAACCAATCTTCCTCAATAATCTCATCCAAACTAGCATGAGATCTTGTAGTTGGCCCCTTTCTTTTACTTCCTCTGCTACTTCCTCCTATGTTGCTCCCTTCCTCCTCCTCCTCCTCCTCCTCCTCCTCCTCATCTGCTTCATATGGCTCATCCACATCAGTGTCCCCTTCAATATGATGAAGTGGATCATCTCTATGCTTCTTCAATGCCTCAAGCCTAGCAATTATATCCTCATCTGTTAGTAACTCTGTGTCACTGTCACTATCAGTGAAATCTTCAGCCATTAGCTCTGGAAGTTTTCTTTTAGCTGGCTTGTATTTCTCTTTTTCTTTCCCCTTTTTCCTGAACTTCTCAATCTCTTCATTCCTCTTCTGCTCCATTAGTTGCTCAATTTTCTCTTGATCTTGGTCTTGCTCCATGAAATACTCATGCCTCTCTTCACCAATCTCCATTGCAAATTCGGGTACTGGTGCACACTTCTGCTTTAAAAATGAACTCTCCTATGTGTTAATGACTTGCACTAGCACTGGTTGTGGCTTTGTTGGGCTAGGAAACAGTACTCCTGATGTATCTATCTCATACACCACTGGCACACCTATTTCAGATAATGGAACCTGCTCCTCACAAACTGGTCCAATGTTCAAATCACTAGGTCTTGGAGCATCACTTCTGATGACTGTTATGTTCACCACCTTCTGACCTTTGATAACTAGGTCATCCAACATTTCCTCCACCTTATCATCATCTATCAATTCTTCCATACCTGAAACCCCAACACCTGGATCTCTGAAATAATACATAAAGTCTATCATCCCATAACCTTCAAGCTCTATTAGTGCAATCAGATTGTAAAATGTGATATCATCCATATTTAGGCTTCTTTCAAGATTATCTCTGTCATGGAAATGGAATCTGACTTCCCACACTTCATCATTCAATATACAGTTCAAGTAAAGCAATTCAGTTCAAGTAAACAATTCAGTTAAAAGTTAAAGATTCAATTAAAAATATAGTTTTAGTTAAAAATTTAGTTAAAAGTTAAAGATTCAATTATATATTCAGTTAGTAGAAACAATTCAGTTAATGTTTCACTTAAAGATTTAACTAAAGTTTCAGTTAAAAATATAGTTTAATTAAAATTACAGTTTCAGTTAAAAATTCAGTTAAAAGTTAAAGATTCAGTTATATATTTAGTTAGTACAAACAATTCAGTTAATGTTTCACTTAAAGATTTAACTAAAGTTTCAGTTAAAAATACAGTTTAAGTTAAAATTACAGTTTCAGTTAAAAATTCAGTTAAAAGTTAAAGATTCAGTTATATATTATGTTAGTACAAACAATTCAGTTAATGTTTCACTTAAAGATTTAACTAAAGTTTCAGTTAAAATATAGTTTAAGTTAAAATTACAGTTTCAGTTAAAGTTTCAGTCCAAAATACAGTTAAAGTAATTTGTTCACTTAACAATTCAGTACAGGATTCAGTTATAAATTCAGTAACATTTTCATTTAAATATTCGATTGTAAATTCAGTAATTGAGTAGGTTGAAATTGAGTTTAACATTCAGTAATTTCATGTAATTGAGTAGGTTCAAATTGAGTTTAACATTCAGTAATTTCAGTTAATGTTTAGGTGCCTACTACATACACTTAGAACCCTAGAACTACATAAACACTTCACTTACATGTCTGACCACATAAACAACCTACAACAATAATCCTATAACACTAGAATCACAAACACTTAGAACCCTAACCCTAGAAACCAAATCCGGGTACGGAAAGAGAAAACTTACGAGACACCGCCGAAGGAGGATGCGTAGTGATGGCTCCCCTCTGGATCTTCCTTCATGGCCTTGGCGAACGCCCTCGCCGGCGCGTACTCAACACAGTAAGACGGCGACGGCGGCTATGGAAGAGGCGGAGCCTGAGATGGGTTTGAACTGCCGCAAACCTCTGTTGGATCTGCAGGAGCACCACTGCCACCAAATGCATCGCCAGCACCACCGCCACCGCCATCATCACCGCCACGCGAGGTGGCCATCACCGGCAGCGAGCAGGGGCGTGAGAGGAGAGGGGAGCGGGGCGAAAGAGAGGACAGGGGCGCGGGGGGGACTGTCTGACAAGGACCGACCGATGCGGCGTCTTGAGCGTTTTGTTCCTAACAGCGCCGTTTGCCTGTCCGTCATGCCACGTCAGCGTTTTCGGGGCCCACCTGTCGGAAAAGAGATCAAACGAGGCTAAACGGCTGTTCAGTGCTTTTTGCAACGGGTTAAGAGATTTTATGGTGTTTTTTGCAACAGATTAACGACTTGGTAGTTTCCTGCAAATCTAGCCACGAATGTGGTGGTTTCTTGCAATTGACTCCGCTGAGGAGCACGACAAACATTTCCAGCAGAAATCACCAACATGACCCCTTATGCCGTGTTCAGAGCTCGGCAAACTTTTTATTTTTTTTTTAACTTGAGAAAGACAGGAGCCACAAAGGTGGTGCCACTTGATACCGTTGCCGAGTTTGGAGCTCGACAAACTTTTTATTTTATTTTTTAACTGGAGAAACCAGGAGTTTATATGATATCCAAATATCCACAAGTTCATATAACACGTATATATAGAAATTCATAAGTATCATTTGGCATCCCCATATCCAAAAAATAAAATAACACGTATATTTTTTGAATCCTGGCACATTGTGCTTATTTTTTGAAATTTACAAATATTGTTTAAACGCGAACATTTTTTGAAAATCTGAAAAAATTCAAGTTTATAAACATTTTAAAACACAAACATTTTTTTAATTGGAGGACATTTTTTGAAACACAAACACTTATTCAAATTTGTGAACTTCTTTTGAAAACATAATTTTTTTAAAACCCCAAACATATTTCGATTTTTCAAACAATTTTGAATTCTCTACGTTTTTCAACTTTGCAGATTTTTGAAAAAAGAAACAGAAAAAGGAAAGAAAATAAGAAAGAAGAAAGAAACAGAGAAGATAAAAACGAAAATGAAAAGAAAAAAGAAACAGAAAAGAAAAATGAAAAAAACTGAATGAAAACTAGCCACAAAAAATGACAGGAAAAAAGAAAAACCGGAGAAAACCATAGCTATAGAAACCGCTAACGGGCTGGCCCAGATCGCGTCGCTTGCTCCGAATCCTGTGCGAACCCTCGACAGTTTGACGTGCGTCATATAGAATTTTCCTTTATGGACGCGGGTTGGCAGCGAGCCTATTTCCCGCAGAGGTCGACGGTTAGCCTGGTAACGCAAACCATCGTTTTTTTGGAAAGGTTATATAGAACCATACCATCGGTTTTTTTTAGTGTTTTCTTTCGGGTTTTTTTAGTTTGGTATCTTTTTTCATCTTCACTTTTTCGTTTTCTTTCTTTTTAAAATTTTCTAATTCATGAATACCTTTTCAAGTTGATGATTTTTTTAACTTACAATTATACTTTCATTTTAAAAAATTGTGAAGATTTTTCAATTTCATGAACAATGTCTCATATTTGTAAATATTTTTCTCTTTTTGTATTCTCGAACAATTTTTGAATTCATGAACAATTTTGAATTCTCAAACTTGTTTTTTGAAATTATGAATATTTGTCCAAATTTTCAGATTTTTTAATTAATAATCATCTTTTGAAATCAAGAAAAAAGTTAATTCTTTGAACATATTTTGAACTATTGGACATTTTTAAAAGTTTGAAGATTTATGGAATTCGAGATTACTTTTTAAAATTCATGAACATTTTCGGAATTAGCAATTTTTTAAAAATTTGCGAAAATTTATGGAAATTGCTATCAATTTTAAAATCTGCAAATATCTTTTTCAATTCCATATTTTTTAAAATTCATGAACATTTTCTCAACGACATAGAACGTGCTTGAGCCACCCTCGCCGCCCACACAACCAAGAGTGTAAGCCACCACTGCCGCTATGATGTCGGTCGGAGAGCCAACCGTGTGGACCACTATCTGGGGTTGTCGTCCCGGCATCGCTGCCCCAGACACCGCCACCCAACCACCTCACGACACACCACCCCCGGCATGACAAGTAGAAGGCACTCCTTCCACTTATAGCCTTGCGAGATAATGCCAAAAATCCCTGCTGCCGCCGGTCGGGTTTCGCACAGCCACGCCCTCTAGGAGGATGGGAGTGGAGGGTGGGGACGAGGGCGACGCAGGAGGGGATGGGTGTTTTTGGTCCCAACTTTAAATGTTAATCAAATTCCACTTGTACTAGTACTACATTGGCCTGATCTGCTAGAGAGATTAAACTATGGTCAATCTCCTCCACTTTGCTGTTAGTTTTCAGGTCATCTGTCAGCTCCTAGTTTCTTTAGTTGTTGCCACGTGTGTTTAATTGTCGATTAATGATATGCACAGTTTACTAAGAGAAAGACACAATCTCACAAAAGGGACATATTGCTGCAGCTACAAGTATGAAATGGCAAAAATGCCCACCCGCATTTTTCCTCTCAGGGCCGAAACTGAAACTGAATCCAAAATTGTTCCCTCAGAAGCTGATTGCTTGATGGATGGATGGAAAGATATATTTTGCTTTGATGATCTATTGCAAGTAAATATTGTGTATGAATTGATGATCAAAGTTACAGCAAAATTAATCATATGACGATCCAGAACCACTAGGAACGCAATCCAATTAACACAGATGGCTGGCATCACCAACAAATATAGCAATGTCCAGATTTGAATCAAGTCTGCATTTGCTTCACCACGAGAGCAAATGTAACAGCGAGACAGGACAACAACAAACAAAAAACATATGGACAGTAACAACTAACAATGATCAGTTGATCAGACCACCGGCAAGATTAATAACAATAACCTCCCTCCCTCATGGATAACACGACGTCACATTCTCTTCTGGGTATACATAACATTAATAATATACACATTCCCAGCAGCAGCAGCGACATCGCATCCCATCGGGTAACAACTTAACAAGAAGACTGCCTACATGCTTTGGTTGGTTGGTATTTACCAGCTCCAGCGGTCCCTCTCGGCACAAAAAGGTTGGAAAGCAGCTTTAGCTTCCCACCCACCACATTTGTTGAAAGCACGTCGGCGTCGTCTCTGGATTAGATGATACCATGGCTGCAAACAAGAGAGAAAACATCAAGGGCTTCGGATTAGATCTGATAGACGATAATCTAGGTGTGTGTGTGTGTGTGTGTGTGTGTGTGTGTGTGTGTTTAACAATGCATATGTCGCTGTAAGCTAGACAAATTACCAGAATCTGCCAGCATGGCCCTAGGACCTAGAAAGAAGAAATTTATGAAACCGCTGTGCTTTCACGACATCAGCTGCCTTGACAAAATCGGCCTTGCCAGGTGCGGCGGTTGCACCAGATGAGATTCTCCTCCTGTTCCTCATACGGAATAAAAAGTCTTCTGTATCAAGGACATATGAAACCTGCAAATATGACACCATACTTGACTAATTAGTAAAAATGTAGCAAAATATGTCACATGGCCAATGGCCAAAGCAGCATCACCATCAGCCAAGAGTTTCTTTCGGTGGTATAAACGAAGTAGATTCAATGTCACATCACTATGGTACTGGCGGGCACAATGCTCCTTCCCACCAAGATATACGTATATTACCTTTGAGGATTTGCAGGTTATCTTGCATTCAAGGCCATTCGCGACCTTGAAACCATCCATGACCGCTAAGGAAGCTTGAGGACCATTGCTGCTCCCGCGTTTCCGCTTATTCCTGGGGAAAATGAGATGAGGTTAACCCATGAAAAGAACAAGATGAAGATCATGAGAGCCACGGTGCGATGCCAGAAAAATACTCACCTCTCAAGGAACACATCTTCAGACACCTTTGAATCCGAAATACTCGACAAGTACTCGTCATGAAGATATGACGAAAAGTTTGGATCAATTGAGACTGCAGTTACTTCAGGCTTTTCATGCCCATACTCCATGAGCTGAACAGATAATCTCGTAGGATTTGAGCGCTGCAAATTACAGCAGGAAGAGTGAGTGAGTGGTTTGGTACAACACGAATAATCCTCTGCAGATGTATCCCTCTATCTGTTGACCCTGGGAAACTTCATTATATAAACAAACATCTAACAGTTGACATGATTTATTATCAAGGGGCTGAACATCAGGTGTCTGAAAAGTGTCACAGCTTCTCTCACAAATTGGGAATTATCTGGTTTTTGCCCGGTTTTTCCCAATTAACCAGGCAATTCTCTTCTGCTATATGAAATGCAGGAAGCCCCTGCCCCTCTCAAGGTGTTACTCGAATTTTTGGGGGATTTATCCGGCTGATTAGTGAGCAAGTTTGTATAGAAAGGAGGTTTCTTAAGAGAAACATTGCCTGGTAACACGGCACAGCAAAATGAAAGTAACTACGCAAATCACTGAAACATGAATGTGTTGTAAAGAAACTAACCCGTTCAAATCGATATATGCTCTCGTCATGGAGAAGAACCCGAGCATTTTCATGGTAAACTAGATCAAAGAACCTTCCAGGAGACCTGGACTTCTCATATATATAAAGCTGGAGGAGCTTGTTATCCATTTCATCAGCTGCTATTGCTTGAAGCTGAAGACAGACATGAAAATGATACTGTAAGCACTTCCTAATATAACAGAACTATGTTTCCAATATAATAGATGCAATCATTAAGGCAACTTGCCTGCTTCACAACTTTGTATATCAGCTTATCTAATGTAAAAAGAACATAGGACTGAGTCCCGATGATTGAACGGCAGTCGTCCTCGAATTTGGTGTTGTCAGAAGAGCCATCAATCAAGTTATAAAGTGCACCCATAAACCTGCACTAACAGCACATTAGTTATCCATCACGGTGAAACATCCCAATGGAGCAGAGTAGCTATGCAATGTTACTTTGAGTATTGGTGTGGGGAGCTCGTATCCTTGGAAGTTCTCCACTTCTTTTCAGCTGTAGAAGAGTTTGTCTTGGCTGATAGTAGCCTCTCGTATAAGATCTGCAGATCAGTGCAAGTTAGCCAAGGGGTGTTGGCTATATAGACAAAGAACATGTCAAAAGGGGTGTTGACTATATAGGCATGTATGTATTCAAACAACTAACCTGGTGTAGCCTGAACAGAACATAAAATGAATCATTTCCATAAAATATGCGTGAAAATTTCCCACCATGATCCTGCAATGCTGTGGGGACATGCTTGGCGAGTGGTCTAACTGTATTATGCAAACGCTCTGAAAAGGGTAGTGACATCCCTCCATCGGCATCATGTGCGCCTGTGTTTCCCTCTGCCTCACCCTCACTTTCAACCTTAGCATCAGGATCATCATGATCAGCATCCTCCTCGTCCTCGTTGTCTTCCCGAGAACACTCCTCGCCGTCACCAGATTCACTACCAGAAGCGTCCTCGCCAGCCTCAGATGCATTTTCACTTTCTGTAGATCTCTGGGCACTTTCGTCACCTTCATCATCCGCATCAGCGTCATTCTCTCCAGCAAACTCAGCTGCTCTAGTTCTACCAGCAGAAACTTCTTTCGGCTTCGAAGCTCCGTCTACAGCTGCATTTCCTAGAGGCCCAAAATTCTCCTCTTCAAAATCCCCATTAGGAGATAATTCTCCCTCTTCTCTTTCAACCTTTGAATTCTTCTGAGGCACAGATCCTGGCCTCCCAGCTTCTCCTCTCTGTGAAAAAAGAATACAAATTAACATAAGCAAAGCATAAGTTTCTTGAAATCTATTTTAGGATAAGGGGCATATGCATGGTGATGTGACCATCCGAAATTGCTCCTTCGCACGTGGGCGTTGCAACGCCGGCTCGGACAGCGCCCAGAGCGCCCTGTCTCCTTTCAGTTTCCTTTCATGGGAGAGGCCCACCGCGTAACCAGCTAGTAAACACCAGGAGGCATGCACGGGAGGCTAGCTGTCCCATGTACCACCTGGCCCCACTAGCTTGTATCCCTTGCGCTCGCATGCAAACTCATGGGCCCACCACCTCCACTATTCTCAATCCCTCCCTGTTAATTTACCGCATGTAAGCAACACTGGCCCACCACCTCCTCCTAATCCCCCCCCCCTGAATTTAACCGGTGGGGACCAGTGAGGCTCTCTCGTTCTGATTTGCCAAAAGGGGAAACAACACTCAGCGAGCGGTAGAACGAACGTGCGAGATAGCAACCCGACCATCGGTGCCAAAGCTATTCTTTCACGTCCAAAAATACTTCAAGCTATTTCATGTGCTACACAAAAGGAAAGGGACTTTGACCACGGTAATTTAATGCGACAAGTTTTAGTCTGTTCAGGAAAGCGTGCTTAAGCACTGAGCAATGGCAAACCGCTTCGCTTTTGCCCTAAGCGGTATATTAAACGTTCTTTTAAAAATTTGGCTGTTTTTGAACTACTTTTGCTTGTCTGCGTGCGCAATTATGGCAATATGCCATTTATCTTATTATTAGGCTCTGTATGGGAACTTCCTTCATATTCTGGCAAAATTCTGGCCACATGATCTCTATTAGGTTATGACTATTTGAACTAAACTGCATTTTAGTTGTTATTTTGCTTGCCATGTGAGGAAGGGAGCCTTGGCGCAGCGGTAAAGCTGTTGCCTTGTGACCAAGAGGTCACGGGTTCGAGTCCTGGAAACAGCCTCTTGCAGAAATGTAGGGAAAGGCTGCGTACAATACACCCAAAGTGGCCGGACCCTTCCCCGGACCCTACGCAAGCGGGAGCTATATGCACCGGGCTGCCCTTTGCTTGCCATGTGAACCTGATGTGTATTCGCTATGGTGTGAACTGTATTTTAGATGCTATTCAATTACCCATGTGCCATGTTCCCTATTTTCCTGTGCTTCTGTCAAATTCTAGCCAATTTCAAAAACGCTTAAGCGCAGTTAAGCTGCGCTAAAGCGTTCATTGCTCTAAGCCGTGGCCTTCCGCTTCGCTTACGCTATCCGCTTTTTTGAACATTGGTTTTAGTTGGTTATATGTTGCTCCAAATGCCTCCACCACAAAAGGAGATCAGACCAAAATTCAGGACTCCCCCAAACAGGTTGTGTTCAAATCCATGGCAAGAAATAAGGAAAGCTAGCTACGTTATGTTTTCTTCCTTTGCATCGTTCCATAGTCCTTTGTCACGTACTAAGTCTAATTCGGTTGCTAGTGATCAAGGTAGCCGCATAAAATCTTTTGTTAGTTTGAATAGGAGTCTATATCAGGTTTGTTTACGTGTTTGCTTGGGACTCGTGACTCGGTTTGGAACGACCAGGTGTGTCACCTATAAAACGGGCTGGCTATAGTTAGATTGAATTTTGAGCTTTAGACATCCACAATGAAGCGGCCCTCTGGGTGTCCAATTTATCTATCTTTGTGGAACTTTCTAATTCAAGATTTTACTTTGGCGAGATGATTCTCATGCGTACATCAAGAGGTTTGTAGCTATTGGATCGAGGTCCATCACCGGCGGGTTGCATGCTGGTTACGTTCTACTATGGCGGGAGATACCTCGTGTGTCGAGGGCATTGTTTATAAGGCGGACCTAAGGCGAGCACCACCCGCTCTAGCGCCTAGGTGGCGCCTAAGCGACTAAGGCGGACGCCTAAGGCGGGCATATTTGTAAGGCGCTGTCCGGGCGCCTTATCGCCTAAGTGCCACCTAAGCGTCTAAGGCAGGACACCTCAAAAACATAGGTCGAGGGATTTCTTGTTGGTTGTCGTTACCCCATCTTCAGGTTACGTGTGCTGCTCGCGTAATTGGGAGATTTTAATGGTGGATTTCGGAGGATGTTGCATTGTAAAAGATCAAGACAAATCAGCGGCCGTTCGAGGTTGTGCTCATATCACATCGCACATGTAAAACTAGACAGGTTCTTACTAATTTCATGGTTTTTAGTCGACAATGTACGATTACACTTGGCATCAACAACATTGCCACCAATACGAATAAACTAAAAGACACAATGTAACTAAAGGCATGAAAGCGAACATACAAGCATAACAATTACTAGTAAGTAAACCCAGTTTAAGAATGATCATACCCCTATAGATGGAATTGTTTCATTGCCACCCATAGCTTCAACAACAGCCTCACTTCCAGAGAAATTACCTCTAGAAGAATTAGTACCTGAAAGGCAAATTAAACCAATTAGAATTGGCTAAGACAGTCGTAACAAATTAGCTACGCTAAAATGTAACTTAAAAGGCACCCTCACATATTTAACAGAGGACAGCACAAACCTGATGTAAGCTCCATATTTGTTCTCCGCTGATTCTGTTCTGTCTGATGTAATGAAGTGTTAGATGGCCCCTCACCTCTGCGGACAGTTCGATCAGCATCATGGAAACCATTTTGAGCATCTTCTGAAACTCCATTCGCCAATAAACCACGAGAAGATTGTGCTTGTTCCTTCGGAATGCTTTCATCTCCATTGGCTTGCTTAACAGTGACTGCGCCGTTTGGTATTACATTATTACTTTCCCCTACACTTGCAAGACCAGTCGTGGGGGTTCGGCTCTTCGATTTTACCACACCTACATCTTCAACGGCAGGAGTTCGGGGTTGAACTCCCAAAATAGGTTCCACAAATGTCGTCCAGGTTCTCATCACTTTGTCAACTTGATCTGGAGAGCTGCAGACCTCTCCACAAGAGTACTTGATGATCTGATAAACATCTTCATGAATTTCTGAATCTACATACTCAAATGACATATTGGGAACTATTGGCCGCCTATTCCCAGCAGCAATGGCAAGAAGCACATCATCCTCCTTCCTTTTCTTCTCATTAATTTCTTTGATCTCAGACAATAGAGCTGCACATGGGGGGAGGGGGTAGTTTAAAAAATACAGATTTGAAGCAATGGGAAGTATCATATACTAGCATCATGCATATGATACTAGTGTATGATACTACCTCCACAATACATAGTATCATAACTTGGTATCATAGTAGCCTCATTTATTGCCATGCAAGACTTGGTATCACAGTATCATAACTTGGTATCATAGTATCATAACTTGGTTCATAGCAGTCTCATTTATTGCCATGCAAGACACACACTAGTACATCATTTAATACAATACAGTATCATAGTATGGTATCAACCCTCCTTCCTCATTTAATTGTGTGCCACATAAGCTAAAATGCATAGTTGGCATGCATGATACTACCTATCGTACTCGCATTGTGACCCAGCCTGATGATTTCAGTTGCAGTATCATAAATGCATACCTCTTGTGCTCAGATTCTTCGAATCTTGTTGTTTGAAATAGAAACTGCGATGGTCAAGGGACTTGTGATAATTCTTGGCATATATTTCAGCCCAAACCTTGTTAAAATCTGACCTGCACCTTGACCATTCCTCCTGCTTTTGCTTAAGCCTAGTTAAAATAACTGGTAATGCCACACTCGCATTTTTACGAAGAACATCCATGACATCAAGGCCATGGTCACCATATAACCGCTCTATGCACCTCAAATTCAGAGCTGTCAAAAGCACAAAGAGTTAAATGATATGCATGTTCTTTTCAACCATAGAAGAGCACTCAAAAGCCATGCAGCAAAGAACTACCATACATGCTGGCAGATACTTACAGGTCAAATGTTCATCGATGCGTATAGGGCTGTCTGGTTTGATTGAATTTTCTTGCATTTTTTCTATCAACTCCTCAACACGCTTAATCGCCACATTAACTGATTCCAGCAGCATGTCCAACTCAAACCTGAAAAGTACATTTCACAAAGAGTAACTAATTAATTATCATCCACGGGCAACTTAAATGGCAAGATAAGCTGTGCACACAATGCTACCCTGGTTAATGGGTGACACAATGCAGAAAAAGAAACACAAAGTGTGATATAACTGTTAAGGACATATTATTTATGATTAAGAACAGGTTCTGGTCAAGCAAAAGCATCTTATTTATGATTGAAATGAAATCTCTAACGCATACAAATTATGGAAGAGTATTTTTACGTCTTTTCTTGCTTTATGGTTACTGTCGATCAGTTATTTCTTCAGTATTCTACGGCTATACATATTTGGGCTGTGGACAATTGTACTTTCTAACTTCCTACTGTGATGGACTCTGTTCTTGTAGTCAGTGGCTTTTCATTTTCCTAAGAATTGTGGGTGCATGACAATTCAGAAAGGATCAATGCCTGTTTTCAACTCTAGCCTACCCAACTTGTTTGGGACAGAAAGGCTTTGTTGTTGCTGCTGTTATTAATGTCTATTTTCAAAGTTAAGTGCATCATGATTCCAGAGAGTTGACAGTTGTAGTCATGCATCACTAGATTAACCTTTGGGCTAACATGAAAACGAAAGAGAACCGGAACCGAATTCTTCAATGGGGTTCCAATGGAGTCTATACAGGGCAAAAGGATGGGGGCTCCTGTGGTTTGCCATTTGGAGAACAGATGGCACCAAGCATCATGATGGTGCAGCAACAGTTAATGTTGGATGCTTGGTAAGGAAATGAAGATGCATGAAAGTTTTGCTGAACTGAACAAGATTGTACCCAGTCTAAGGTTATGGTCCTAGAGTTGCTGGTAGGGTGGGTCCTTTTTTCCTGTTGATGCACTCAAGGGCTAAGAAGGGCACCGATGTAAGTTATTTTCATTTATTGCAGAGTTACGTTGTTCAAGTGCCGCTTTGATTTTCCTAATGAAACGAGAAGCATGTTATTATAAAAGAAAACAAATGGATTGTGAAACTATAAATTGGGCACTTTGCTAATATGTACTATTGTATGCTTTGCTGGTGCCCACAGTAAGATGCAATCGAAGTATGAAACATATTACAGAACCTGTCATCTTCGCATCTAAACAAGCTTTCTTCATACTGATTCTTCCGCATGTGTTTAAATGAATAATCCTCGCTTCCTGAGGTAACTGATACCCAGTGATCATTGAGCACAGAGATTCCAAGGTCAGTTCTGCAACTTGAAGCAGGGACGGGGTACTGCAAAAAGAAAGGAAGTGTGAGATATTGTGGAAAGAATTGTCAGACAGAAATGACAGGGAGTAAAAAAAGACGATAGTACATTGAGTTGAACCAGCTTACATTTTTAGGCAAAAGTCGGTAACTGGGAGTGCACCGCTGACAGTTTGAGAGGTCAAGCTCTGATATTGGCTTGCATAGGTACTTTTCTTTGGTAGAAGAGAACGCAGCAGCTTTGTGGGTAGTGGCTTCCTTAGAATTGAGCACAGACACTTTATCAAGCTTTTCTCGTTCCTTTTCGCTCAGTTTTTCAGCATCTCTTTCCCTGTCCTCCCCTGCACGCCCTTTATCTCTCTCTTTTTCCAATGCCTTGACTGTTCGTGATGTTTGCCCTTCATTTAAAAAAAGAACTACTATAAAGAATCCCTATAAAGAGTAGAAGCAATGAAACTTTAAACTACAGGGTAAGGGATCGCTTACTTTTATTGATGACTCCATCCAGAAAACCATCTACAGAGTAAAGGAACTCTTTAGAAATGGGGGAGAACATAATAAAACAGAAAGTGCATTCAGCAAACATAAATTCACAAGTGAATAAATATATGTGGTCTACCTATGTTTTCACAATGTTCCAAGAACTCGCTAAATCCAGTCATAAGCTCTGGGTAGCGCTGAAGTATGTCATGTACCTGAAAATAAGCAAGGCTATCCATGTTCAGAAACACAACAGTAGGTTTATCTAGTGGTTGGGTAGGGTATCTCACAAACTCTTTACAGATATCATTAGCTAAGATTCATAATTTATCTTTATAACAAATCGGTCTAACTTACCAGATTTTTCAATTCACTTCTTGTAATTATTTCCTGGCTGTATATGTGAAGGCATTTCAAAAACTCCTGGTAAGCTTCAGGCTCTAGCTTCTCCTTGACTTTCTCACAGAAAAGGAACTCTTGGGTGTATGTACCTGATTTTGAATGATAGAAATGAATCTATAAATCCAAGAGGAAGGACTGTGTAGGGCATTATTAAAGTGGATATCGAGGCTGTATGCTAAGCTGAATAAAAGCACAAGATAAATTCTGAAGCTAACAGGGCCATACGCAAGTCACTGATAAATTCTAAAATTAATAGAAACTGGAGATCTACAAGGCACTGATGATGCCATGCTGCACAAGTATCCACACGAAAAGACATCTCAGTCCTATTATCAACATGGTCAGGGACTCACTTTTCAGTGCATCATTATCATTGTACGACGAAGCAGAGATGCTTGCCGCCCCTTGGTGTGTGTCACCCTCCAGCTTCTTTGAGAAAGCTTTGCGCTTGCGTAGCCCTCCGTCCAAATCTTTGCTTTCAAACTCAGCATCCTTGTCATGATCTTTTCTGTCCCGGTCGATCTTACGATCCTTTTCCTTGTCGACACGCTTTCTGTCAGGGTCATGCTCGAGATCAGGGCGATCAACACTGCTGTCACGCTCAGCAGTTGATGGCTGAGGCCTCTCTCTCTGGAGATGGAGAAAACAAAAGGTCAGCATAGAAGTTCTGTGGCCAGTGAAGGACTCCCTCAGTCCCAAAGTAAGTGTCAAAGTTGAGACACTTATTTTGGGACGGAGGGAGTATTACAGCATTGAAGTCCAAATGTATATGCCGGATTATTTTACATCTACAACTGTCAAGTCAAGCCATGGAGGAGCCAATGCCAACTACTCCCTCTGTTCCAAATTAGTTGACTTGAATTTGTCTAAATACGGATGTATCTATACTTGTTTAGTGTCTAGATACATTCGTGTCTAGATAAATATGGGTCAAGTAATTTGGAACGGAGGGAGTAATACACAGTGATCCAAAAGCCAATGTAAGAACTCAACTCCATCATCGGTACATTTCATTAATTTCAATAGAGTAAATGTTGCTGGTTCACATATAAGGAAAAGAAATTGTCCCTGCTATGCACTAACTATAAAAATACAGAAATGAAGACAGGAAACCATATCAGTGGTCCATGTCCATATTTACCTTGATGCTCTGCACATTCCTGGCACTGGCAGAAGGCACGGCCGGGGCTTCCTGTTTGGCGGAGACGGCTTTAGGAGCGGCCAGCACTTGCGGAGCGTTGGACGTATCAGGCAAGAAATGCTTGAACTCCTCGAGCAGGTCGGGGTGGTCGTGGAACAGCGTGGCAACCTAGATCAATCCCATCCATGTTAGCATCATATGCACACAAGCACCACATATCTAGATAAATCAGGAAATGCTTTTCTTTCTACAGGTAAAAGGAGAAGAAGAAGAAGATGAGGTACCTCCTGGTATACGTCCTGTATGGACTTGTTGTGCATGCGGTACATGTTGAGGATGGCGAGGAATGCCTTGTAGACGTGGTCCTGGGCCTGGAACCTGGCCTTGATCTTGTTGACGAAGTTGATGGCCTCCATGAAGTCGACGGGCTGCTTCTTGTCGCCGGTGCCGTCGATGTCCTGGAGCTTGATGGCGAAGCCCTTGGGCAGGAAGGCGTTGAAGCCGAGGATGAGCTCCGGGTAGCCGCTGAAGAGCGTCTTCACCCGGATGATGACGCCCGCCGTGTCGATCCTGGAAGCACCGCACCCACGGGTAAGGAAAGGGGAAAACTCAAATCGGCGAACATGTTTCCTTCGGTTTCCCGTTCCGGCGAAACCCCGAATCCCGGCCGGAATCCCAGCCGGAATGGAGCGATTGAGATGCGGCGAGGGAGATGGGGACGGAGGGATACAGACCTGGCGCTCTTGAAGTCGCGCATGACCTCGAGGAACTCGTCGTACTTGGCGCGGTTGTCGTGGAACTTGTCCTTGACGGCCTTGAGGTAGGCCAGGGCGTCGTTGGTCGTCAGCTTCTGCGCCGACAGCGCGGGTGACGCCGGCGGTGGAGACATCCTCCCTCGGCGGCAGCGCTGGATTCGGCGACGGAGGATGGATTAGATCGGGGAGGGAGGAAGTTTGGGGAAACGGAAGGGAGGCGCTCACGGATCGGATCGCGGCCGGTGTCGGGGCGGTCGGGCTGCGGCCCCGTGCGGGGACGGACGGACGGCGGGGCCGGTCAGCTCGTCCGGCGGCGGCGCCGCCGGCCGGATCTGCTCGGCGCAAACCCTAGGCAGCGGAGCGGGGGGAGCGAGCGAAGGAGGGGAGCGCGAGACGATACAGAGATGAGAGAATGGGTTGGGGAAACAGAGAAGGCAGGAAATACGAACCAAACCCACCGCGGCGGATGGGAAAACGCAACAGAGAGTGCGTGTTGTGTCTGTGATACCATCCGTGTGGCCGCGGTGTTTCTTTCTCTTTCTCTTGTATGCTTCCTCAAGTTATGAGGAGACAAGCAAACATACCGAAGGACGCTGCTGATCTAGGCCGTCCGATCGTGGGATGCAGCGGATAAGCGGTCTGATTTGAATGTACATGGATTAGATTGGATATCGACGTGGCAGAACACAATATAATAGCAACATAATGTGTGTGTTGTGATGCCATCTGTGGCTGCGGCGTGCGTCTTCTCGTGCTTCTCCAAGCATGCAAGCGAGACATTCGCCACCGCCGATGATCAGAACCGTTCGGTCGGGGGATGAGATGGATAAGCGGTTGGATCTGGATGTATGTGCGGGGTTACGTCGGGTTCGGACATGGCGGGGCGGTGGACCGACACGGCCCACCATCGGCGATCTAGGTCATGCAATCGGCGAGTATTTCGTAGAGGAAGGAGTGAATACGAACCAGACCTAGCGAGGCCATGGGAAAACAGAGTATGTGTGTGTGATACCATCCGTGGCCGCGGTGTTTCTTTCTTGTGTGCTTCTCCAAGTAAGCAAGCAACAAAACACGCCGGAGGACGCCGCTATTCTGGGCCGTCCGATTATGGGATACTGCAGATAATCGGTCGGATTTGAATATACATATAGGATTGGGCCGAATACTAACATGGAAAACATAACAGAGAAAGAGTGTGTGTGTGTGTGTGATACCATCCGTGGCCACGATGTTTCTTTCATATGCGCTTTCTCAAGGGAGCAAGCAAGCAAATCACCAAGAGGCCGCCGCTGATTTGGGCCGTCCAATCATGGGATATAGCGAACAAGCAATCGGATCTCGATCTAAAAGTGGTATCAGGCCGAGTACTACCGTGGGAAAACACAACAGAAGGACGAAGAGTGTGTGTCTGTACTGTGGGACCATCCTTGGCCGCCGTGCTTTTTTCGTGTGTGTGTGTGTGTGTGTGTCTGTGTGTGATATCATTTGTGGGCGTGGTGTTTTTTTCTTGTGTGCTTCTCCAAGTGAGCAAGCAACAAAAACACAGAAGGTCGCCGCTGATCTGGACCGTGGGATACTGCGGATAATCAGTCGGATCTAAATGTACATGTAGGATTGGGCCAAATACTAACGTGGGAAAACAAACAGAGAGTGTGTGTGTGTGTGTGTGATACCATCCGTGTGGCTGCAGTGTTTCTTTCTCCTGTGTGCTTCTCCAAGTGAGCAAACAACAAAAACACCAAAGGCCGCCGCTGATCTGGGTCGTCCGATTATGAGATACTGCGGATAATCGGTCATATCCGAATGTACATATAGGGTTGGGGCCGAATACTAACGTTGGAAAACAAACAGAGTGTGTGTGTATGTGTGTGTGATATCATCTGTGGCCACGGTGTATTTTTCTTGTGTGCTTCTCCAAGTGAGCAATCAACAAAAATACAGAAGGTCGCCGCTGATCTGGGCCACCCAGTCATAGGATACTGCGGATAATCAGTCGGATCTAAATGTACATGTAGGATTGGGCCAAATACTAACGTGAGAAAACAAACAGAGAGTGTGTGTGTGCGCGCGCGCGTGTGATACCATCCGTGTGGCTGCAGTGTTTCTTTCTCTTGTGTGCTTCTATAAGTGAGCAAACAACAAAAACACCAAAGGCCGCCGCTGATATGGGTCGTCTGATTATGAGATACTGCGGATAATCGGTCAGATCCGAATGTACATGTAGGATTGGGGCCGAATACTAACATTGGAAAGCAAACAGAGTGTAGGTGTGATATCATCCGTGTGGTCGCAGTGTTTCTTTCTCATGTGTGCTTCTTCAAGTGAGCAGGCAACAAAAACACCGAAGGCCGCTGCTGGGCCGTCCAATCATGGGATACTGCGGATAACCGGTCGGATCCGAATGTACATGTAGGATTGTGCCGAAATACTAACATGGTAAAACAAACAGAGAGAGCGTGTGTGATACCATTCGTGTGGCCGCGGTGTTTCTTTCTGATGTGTGCTTCTCCAAGTGAGCAGACAACAAAAACACCGAACGCCGCCGCTGATCTGGGTCATCCGATCATTAGATACTGCGGATAACCAGTCGGATCCGAATGTACATGTAGGAATGGGTCGAATACTAACGTGGGAAAGCAAACATAGAGTGTGTGTGTGATACCATCTGGTCGTGCTGTTTCTTTCTCATGTGCGCTTCTCCAAGTGAGCAAGCAACAAAAACATCGAAGGCCGCCGCTGATCTGGGTCGTCCTCGTCCGATCATGGGATACTGCGGATAACCGGTCGGATCCGAATGTACATGTAGGATTGGGCCGAATACTAACGTGGGAAAACAAACAGAGAGTGTGTGTGATATCATCCGTGTGGTCGCGGTGTTTCTTTCTCATGTGTGCTTCTCCAAGTGAGCAGGCAACGAAAACACCGAAGGCCGTCGTTCATATGGGTCATCCGATCATAGGATACTACGGATAACCGGTCGGATCCGAATGTACATGTAGGATTGGGCTGAATAGTAGCATGGGAAAACAAGCAGAGAGAGTGTGTGTGATACCATCCGTATGGCCGCGGTGTTTCTTTCTCATGTGTGCTTCTCCAAGTGAGCAGGTGATGTCTACTACGCAATCTTCTTCTTGTAGACTCGTGTTGGGCCTCCAAGTGCAGAGTTTTGTAGGACAGTAGCAAATTTTTCCCTCAAGTGGATGGCCTAAAGTTTATCAATCCGTGAGAGGCGTAGGATGAAGATGGTCTCTTTCAAACAATCTTGCAACCAAATAACAAAGAGTCCATTGTGTCCCCAACACACCCAATACAATGGTAAATTGTATAGGTGCACTAGTTCGGCAAAGAGATGGTGATAAAAGTGCAATATGGATAGGAGATATAGGTTTTTGTAATCTGAAAATATAAAAACAGCAAGGTAGCAAGTAATAAAAGTGAGCGAAAACGGTATTGCAATGCTTGGAAACAAGGCCTAGGGTTATACTTTCACTAGTGCAAGTTCTCTCAACAATGATAACATAATTAAATCATATAACAACCCTAAACATGCAACAAAGACTCACTCCAAAGGCACTAATAGCGGAGAATAAACGAAGAGATTATTGTAAGGTACGAAACCACCTCAAAGTTATTCTTTCTGATTAATCTATTGGGCTATTCCTATAAATATCACAAACAACCCTAGAGTTCATACTAAAATAACACCTTAAAATACACATCAACGAAAACCCTAATGTCACGTAGATACACCAATGTCACCGCAAGTATCCGCGGGTTTGATTATACGATATGCATCACACAATCTTAGATTCATCTATTCAAACCAACACAAAGAATTTCAAAGAGTGCCCCAAAGTTTCTACCAAAGAGCCAAGACAAAAACGTGTGCCAACCCCTATGCATAAGTGAAGAAAATATGCCTTAGAGGCAATAATAAAGTTATTATTTATTTCCTTATTTCATGATAAATGTTTATTATTCATGCTGGAATTGTATTAACCGGAAACATAATACTTGTGTGAATACATAGACAAACAGAGTGTCACTAGTATGCCTCTACTTGACTAGCTCATTGATCAAAGATGGTTATGTTTCCTAGCCATATACATGAGTTGTCATTTGATTAACGGAATCACATCATTAGGAGAATAATGTGATTGACTTGACCCATTCCGTTAGCTTAGCACTTGATCGTTTAGTATTCTGCTATTGCTTTCTTCATGACTTATACATGTTCCTATGACTATGAGATTATGCGACACCCGTTTACCGGAGGAACACTTTGTGTGCTACCAAACATCACAACGTAACTGGGTGATTATAAAGGTGCTCTACAGGTGTCTCCGAAGGTACTTGTTGGGTTGGCGTATTTCGAGATTAGGATTTGTCACTCCGATTGTCGGAGAGGTATCTCTGGGCCCACTCGGTAATGCACATCACTATAAGCCTTGCAAGCATTGCAGCTAATGAGTTAGTTGCGGGATAATGTATTACGGAACGAGTAAAGAGACTTGCTGGTAACGAGATTGAACTAGGTATTGAGATACCGACGATCGTATCTCGGGCAAGTAACATACCGATGACAAAGGGAACAACGTATGTTGTTATGCGGTTTGACCGATAAAGATCTTCGTAGAATATGTGGGAGCCAATATGAGCATCCAGGTTCCGCTATTGGTTATTGACCGGAGACATGTCTCGGTCATGTCTACATAGTTCTGGAACCCGTAGGGTCCGCACGCTTAATGTTTCGATGACGGTTATATTATGAGTTTATGTGTTTTGATGTACCAAAGGTAGTTCGGAGTCCCGAATGAGATCGGGGACATGACGAGGAGTCTCGAAATGGTCGAGACGTAAAGATCGATATATTGGACGACTATATTCGGACATCGGAAAGGTTCCGAGTGATTCGGATATTTTTTGGAGTACCGGAGAGTTACGGGAATTCGCCGGGGAGTATGTGGGCCTTATTGGGCTTTAGGGGAAAGAGAGAGGAGAGGCTGGGCGCCCCCCAAGGCCTAGTCCGAATTGGACTAGGGGGAGGGGCTGCGCCCCCTCCTTCCTTCTCTTCTCTCTCCCCTTTCCTTGACTCCTACTCCTACTACTTGGAAGGGGGGAATCCTACTCCCGGTGGGAGTAGGACTCCTCCTAGGGCGCGCCATAGAGAGGGCCGGCCCTCCCCCTCCTCCACTCTTTTATATACGGGGAGGGGGGCATCCCTTGGAGACACAACAATTGATCCCTTGGATCTCTTAACCATGTGCGGTGCCCCCTCCACCATAATCCACCTTGATAATATCGTAGCGGTGCTTAGGCGAAGCCCTGCGACGGTAGAACATCATCATCGTCACCACGCCATCGTGATGACGGAACTCTCCCTCAAAGCTCGGCTGGATCGGAGTTCGAGCGACGTCATCGAGTTGAATGTGTGCTGAACTCGGAGGTGCTATGCGTTCGGTACTTGATCGGTCGGATCGTGAAGACGTACGACTACATCAACCGCGTTGTGCCAACGCTTCCGCTTTCGGTCTACGAGGGTACATGGACACACTATCCCCTCTCATTGCTATGCATCACCATGATCCTATGTGTGCGTAGGAAATTTTGAAATTACTACGTTCCCCAACAGTGGCATCAGAGCCAGGTTTTATGCGTAGATGTTATATGCATGAGTAGAACACAAATGAGTTGTGGGCGATACAAGTCATACTACTTACCAGCATGTCATACTTTGGTTCGGCGGTATTGTTGGATGAAGCGGCCCGAACCGACATTACGCGTACACTTACGCGAGACTGGTTTTACCGCCGTGCTATGCACACAGGTGACTAGCGGGTGTCAGTTTCTCCAACTTTAGTTAAACCGAGTGTGGCTATGCCCGGTCCTTGAGAAGGTTAAAACAACACTAACTTGACAAACTATCGTTGTGGTTTTGATGCGTAGGTAAGAACGGTTCTTACTCAGCCCGTAGCAGCCACGTAATACTTGCAACAACAAAGTAGAGGACGTCTAACTTGTTTTTGCAGGCCATGTTGTAATGTGATATGGTCAAGACATGATGCTAAATTTTATTGTATAAGATGATCATGTTTTGTAACCGAGTTATCGGCAACTGGCAGGAGCCATATGGTTGTCGCTTTATTGTATGCAATGCGCTCGCCCTGTAATGCTTTACTTTATCACTAAGCGGTAGCGATAGTCGTAGAAGTATAAGTTGGCAAGACGACAACGATGCTACGATGGAGATCAAGGTGTCGCGCCGGTGATGATGGTGATCATGGCGATGCTTCGAAGATGGAGATCACAAGCACAAGATGATGATGGCCATATCATATCACTTATATTGATTGCATGTGATGTTTATATTTTATGCATCTTATCTTACTTTGATTGACGGTAGCATTATAAGATGATCTCTCATTAAATTATCAAGGTATAAGTGTTCTCCCTGAGTATGCACCGTTGCGAAAGTTCTTCGTGCTGAGACACCACATCATGATCGGGTGTGATAGGCTCTACGTTCAAATACAATGGGTGCAAAACAGTTGCACACGCGGAATACTCAGGTTAAACTTGACGAGCCTAGCATATAACGGATATGGCCTCGGAACACTGAGACCGAAAGGTCGAGCGTGGATCATATAGTAGATATGATCAACATAGTGATGTTCACCATTGAAACTACTCCATCTCACGTGATGATCGGACATGGTTTAGTTGATTTGGATCACGTGATCACTTAGAGGATTAGAGGGATGTCTATCTAAGTGGGAGTTCTTAAGTAATATGATTAATTGAACTTTAATTTATCATGAACTTAGTCCTGGTAGTATTAGCATATCTGTGTTGTAGATCAATAGCTCGCGTTTAGCTCCCCTGTTTTATTTTGATATGTTCCTAGAGAAAACTGAGTTGAAAGATGTTAGTAGCAATGATGCGGATTGGATCCGTGATCTGAGGATTATCCTCATTGCTGCACAGAAGAATTATGACCTTGATGCACCGCTAGGTGACAGACCTATTGCAGGAGCAGATGCAGACGTTATGAATGTTTGGCTAGCTCAATATGATGACTACTTGATAGTTTAGTGCACCATGCTTAACGACTTAGAATTGGGACTTCAAAGACGTTTTGAACATCATGAACCATATGAGATGTTGATACGTCTCCAACGTATCTATAATATTTGATTGCTCCATGCTATATTATCTACTGTTTTAGGCAATATTGGGCTTTATTATCCACTTTTATATTATTTTTGGGACTAACCTACTAACCGGAGGCCCAGCCCAGATTTGTTGTTTTATGCCTATTTCAGTGTTTTGAGGAAAAGGAATATCAAAAGGAGTCGAAACGGAACGAAATCAACTGGAGAAGTTATTTTTGGAAGGAAACCCACCTGATAGACTTGGACTCTACGTTAGAAGATACGGGAGCTGGCCACGAGGGTGGGGGGCGCGCCCACCCCCCTAGGGCACGCCCCCTGCCTCGTGGGGCCCCCGTAGCTCCACCGACGTACCCCTTTCACCCATATATACCTACGTATCGTAAAACATCTAGAACAGAGATTAGATCGGGAGTTCCGCCGCCGCAAGCCTCTGTAGCCACCAAAAACCTCTCGGGACCCTGTTCCGGCACCCTGCCGGAGGGGGGAACCCTCACCGGTGACCATCTTCATCATCCCGGCGCTCTCCATGGCGAGGAGGGAGTAGTTCACCCTCGGGGCTGAGGGTATGTACCAGTAGCTATGTGTTTGATCTCTCTCTCTCGTGTTCTTGATTTGGCACGATCTTGATGTATCGCGAGCTTTGCTATTATAGTTGGATCTTATGTTTTTTCTCCCCCTCTTCTCTCTTGTAATGGATTGAGTTTTCCCCTTGAATTAATCTTATCGGATTGAGTCTTTAAAGACTTGAGAACACTTGATGTATGTCTTGCCGTGAATATCTATGGTGACAATGGGATATCATGTGCCACTTGGTGTATGTTTTGGTGATCAACTTGCGGGTTCCGCCCATGAACCTATGCATAGGGGTTGGCACACGTTTTTGTCGTGATTCTCCGGTAGAAACTTTGGGGCACTCTTTGAGGTTCTATGTGTTGGTTTGAGTAGATGAATTGAGATTGTGTGATGCATATCGTATAATCATACCCACGGATACTTGAGGTGACATTGGAGTATCTAGGTGACATTAGGGTTTTGTTTGATTTGTATCTTAAGGTGTTATTCTAGTACGGACTCTAGGGCTGTTTGTGACACTTATAGGAATAGCCCAACGGATTGATTGAAAAGAATAACTTTGAGGTGGTTTCGTACCCTACTATAATCTCTTCGTTTGTTCTCCGCTATTAGTGACTTTGGAGTGACTCTTTGTTGCATGTTGAGGGATAGTTATATGATCCAACTTTGTTATTATTGTCGAGAGGACTTGCACTAGTGAAAGTATGAACCCTAGACCTTGTTTCCTAGCATTGCAATACCGTTTACACTCACTTTTATCACTTGCTACCTTGCTGTTTTTATATTTTCAGTTTACAAAAACCTATATCTACCATCCATATTGCACTTGTATCACCATCTCTTCGCCGAACTAGTGCACCTATACAATTTACCATTGTATTGGGTGTGTTGGGGACACAAGAGACTCTTTGATATTTGGTTGCAGGGTTACTTGAGAGAGACCATCTTCATCCTACGCCTCCCACGGATTGATAAACCTTAGGTCATCCACTTGAGGGAAATTTGCTACTGTCCTACAAACCTGTGCACTTGTAGGCCCAACAACGTCTACAAGGAGAAGGTTGAGTAGTAGACATCAGATGTTCCAGGAGTTGAAGTTAATATTTCAAGCAAATACCCGAGTTGAGAGATATGAAGTCTCCAACAAGTTCTATAGCTAAAAGATGGAGGAGAATAGCTCAAGCAGTGAGCATGTGCTCAGATTGTCTGGGTACTACAATCGCTTGAATCAAGTGGGAGTTAATCTTCCAGATAAGATAGTGATTGACAGAATTCTCTAGTCACCATCACCAAGTTAGTAGAACTTCGTGATGAACTATAGTATGCAAGGGATGACGAAAACGATTCCCGAGCTTTTCATGATGATGAAATCGATGAAGGTAGAAATCAAGAAAGAGCATCAAGTGTTGATGATTAACAAGACCACTAGTTTCAAGAAAAGGGCAAAGGGAAAGAAAGGGAACTTCATGTAGAATGGCAAGCAAGTTGTCACTTCCGTGAAGAAGCCCAAAGCTAGACTAAAGCCTGAAACTGAGTGCTTCTACTGCAAAGGAAATGGTCACTGGAAGTGGAAATGCCCCGAATATTTGGTGAATAAGAAGGATGGCAAAGTGAACAAGGGTATATTTGATATACAGGTTATTGATGTGTACCTTACTAGTGTTTATAGTAGCCCCTGGGTATTTGATACTTGTTCGGTTGCTAAAAATTAGTAACTCGAAATAGGAGTTACAAAATAAACAGAGACTAGTTGAGGGTGAAGTGACGATGTGTGTTGGAAGTGGTTCCAAGATTGATATAATCATCATCGCACACTCCCTATACTTTCGGGATTAGTGTTAAACCTAAATAAATGTTATTTGGCGTTTGTGTTGAGCATGAATATGATTTTATCATGTTTATTGCAATACGGTTATTCATTTAATGTCAGAGAATAATTGTTGTTCTGTTTACATGAATAAAACCTTCGATGGTCATACACCCAATGAAAATAGTTTGTTGGATCTCGATCGTAGTGATACACATATTCATAATATTGATGCCAAAAGATGCAAAGCTGATAATGATAGTGCAACTTATTTGTGGCACTGCCATTTGGGTCATATCGGTGTAAAGCGGATGAAGAAACTCCATAAAGATGGACTTTTGGAATCACTTGGTTATGAATCATTTGATGCTTGCGAACCGTGCCTTTTGGGCAAGATGACTAAAACTTCGTTCTCCTGAACAATGGAACGAGCTACTGACTTGTTGGAAATAATACATACCGATGTATGCAGTCCAGTGAGTGTTGATGCTCGTGGCGGGTATCGTTATTTTCTGACCTTCACAGATGATTTGAGCAGTATATCTACTTAATGAAGCACAAGTCTGAAACATTTGAAAAGTTCAAAGAATTTCAGAGTGAAGTGGAGAATCATCGTAACAAGAAAATAAAGTTTCTACGATCTGATCATGGAGAAGAATGTTTGAGTTACGAGTTTGGTCTTCAATTGAAACAATGCGGAATAGTTTCGCAACTCACGCCACCTGGAACACCACAGCGTAATGGTGTGTCCGAACGTCGTAACCACACTTTATTGGATATAGTGCGATCTATGATGTATCTTACCGATTTGCCACTATCGTTTTGGGGTTATGCATTAGAGACAGCTGCATTCACGTTAAATAGGGCACCATCTAAATCCGTTGAGACGACGCCTTATGAACTGTGGTTTAGCAAGAAACCAAAGTTGTCGTTTCTTAAAGTTTGGGGCTGCGATGCTTATGTGAAAAAGTTTCATCCTGATAAGCTCAAACCAAATCGGAGAAATGTGTCTTCATAGGATACCCAAAGAAGACAGTTGGGTACACCTTCTATCACAGATCCGAAGGCAAGACATTCGTTGCTAAGAATGGATCCTTTCTAGAGAAAAGTTTCTCTCGAAAGAAGTGAGTGGGAGGAAAGTAGAACTTGATGAGGTAATTGTACCTTCTCTCAAATTGAAAAGTAGCTCATCACTGAAATCAGTTCCAGTGATGCCTACACGAATTAATGAGGAAGCTAATGATGATGATCATGTAACTTCAGATCAAGTTACTACCGAACCTCGTAGGTCAACCAGAGTGAGATCCACACCAGAGTGGTACGGTACTCCTATTCTGGAGGTCATGTTACTTGACCATGACGAACCTACGAACTATGAGGAAGCGATGATGAGCCCAGATTCCGCTAAATGGTTTGAGGCCATGAAATCTGAGATGGGATCCATGTATGAGAACAAAGTATGGACTTTGATTGACTTGCCCAATGATCAGCGAGCCATTGAGATTAAATGGATCTTCATGAGGAAGACGGACGCTGATAGTAGTGTTACTATCTACAAAGCTAGAATTGTCGCAAAAGGTTTTCGACAAGTTTAAGGTGTTGACTACGATGAGAGTTTCTCACTCGTATCTATGCTTAAGTCTGTCCGAATCATGTTAGCAATTGCCATATTTTATGAAATCTGGCAAATGAATTGTGATGCCCGAATAATTAAGCTACAGTAAACATCTACTAATGATGCCACGTCACCTCGATTACTGTTGCTAATCTCACCTTAGTTTAAAATCAATTCAAATTCAAATTCAAAATCAAGCAAACAATAAAAGTTTTCAAATATTAAAACTAAAATGTTCGGGGTGAGCCAAATAATGCATAGGAAAGTATGGTGGGGAAACCACACTTTTAGAAAAGGTTTTAATACTCTAAAAATATTTTAAACAGTAACAAAAACAATTAGTTAAATGCCTTTTACAAAATAAAATATTAAACTATTTTATTTAGGTGCCCAAACTTATGTCGCAGTAGCCTATTTACTAACACTAAATTAGGGACTGCTTTTATAGTTTACAAAACTAAAATAAAAGTGGAACTAAAGTAAAACAGAAAACAGAAAAGGAAAATTAAACAAAAGTAAAATAAAGACAAAAGAAAGGGAAACCCCCCTCCCTCGCTGGGCCTCGGCCCAGCTAGCCATCGGGCCAACCAGGCCGGCCCACACCCCCAGCACTTAACCCCGGTCCACCCGACCGAAACCCTAACCCCTCCCACTTCTCCCTCCCCGATTCCCCACTCCCCTCGCTCACTCCCCACTCCCCGATCCCCTTCTGGATCGGGGCAACCACCTCAGCGCCCCGTGCCCTCTGCCCCCCCGGAGCTTCGCCGTTGCCAGGCACTCGCCGGCCCCCAACTACGCCGCCCCGCCGCAGGCACCGCCGGCCGGGTGCGCCCCGCCGCATCGTGCCCCGACCACCTCTAGCGCCGCACGAGGACCGCGCCGCCGGAGCCCCCTCACTGTCTTCGCCAGGATCGGCCACCGCCCCGGATCGTCGTCGCTCGGAGCCACGTCGCCGAGCGCCCTTTGCCGGAGCTCCTCCATCATCGCGGGATCTCGCGTTTCCGTCCTCCTCCACAACGACGTCCACAAGCCACGCCGACCCCCCTTCTCAGCAACGCTATGAGCCGCCCCCGTTTCCCTCCTCTTTCCCCGCGTTCACCGCGTCGCTCGCCGTACCCCTGCACCGCACGAACAGCCACCGCCACGCACAGCCAGCTGCTGTTGCTGTTGTGCCCCACCGGCGCTCGCTCGCGTGCCTGCCTCACTGCGGCCCCCGCCCGACCTCCTCGCCCGACCGCCGTGGCCACGTTCCGGCACGCCCTGCCGCACCACCACCTCCCCTCGCCGGCGCTCGCTGCCGCGGCTGCGCCCGCAGTTCCTCCGGTGCTCATGTGCGAGCACGCGCCTCGCCCCTGGCATGTGCCTCTGACCACAGGCCCCCCCATTAAAGAACGTAAAGAAAAGAAAATAATAGATAAAAACAATAAATTAATTAACTAATTAATCAAACAGTTAATTAACTTACTTAGCTAATTAACTTCTAATTAGCCTAATGTGAGAATGACAGTAGGCCCCACTACTTAATTAGATTAATTAAAACGTTAGCAAAACTCCGATGAATAGAACTATGACCTACAATGGGGTCCCACTGGTCCCATTGACCAGTCAAATGCTGACTGGGATTGCCCCAGTCATTGACAGGTGGGCCCTTGTTGACCCAGATGACCAGTCAACTGGTCAACATTTTACATACTGACTCAGCCCACGACCCCACTGTCAGCCTCACATTATGATGTGTACACTTTTTGTGTGCACTTAGCATTTAGCTATTTAATTTTTGAATTAATATTAATTCCAGAATTATAGAAAAGGTATAAAACTTCTAAAATTAATATAAAATAAACCGTATCTCGGATGAAAATACTTTGTACATGAAAGTTGCTCAGAATGACGAGACGAATCCGGATACGCAGTCCGTTCGTCCGCCACACATCCCTAGCATAGCAAACACACAACTTTCCCCCTCCGGTTCATATGTCCAAAAACGCGAAACACCGGGGATACTTTCCCGGATGTTTCCCCCTTCGCCGGTATCGCCTACTACCGCGTTAGGGCATACCTACACCGCGTATTGCCTCATTATGTTTTGTTATGCTTTGTTTGCTCCGTATTTACTGTTTCTTCCCCCTCTTCTCTTCGGTAGACTACAAGACCGACGCTGCTGCTGCCCAGTTTGACTACGGAGTTGACCACCCCTCCTTCTTGCCAGAGCAACCAGGCAAGCCCCCCCTTTTGATCACCAGATATCGCCTACTCTTCTCTATACTGCTTGCATTAGAGTAGTGTAGCATGTTACTGCTTTCCGTTATTCCTATCCTGATGCATAGCTTGTCCTTGCTACTACTGTTGTTACCATTACCTGCTATCCTACTGCTTAGTATAGGATGCTAGTGTTCCATCAGTGGCCCTACACTCTTGCCCGTCTGCCATGCTATACTACTGGGCCGTGATCACTTCGGGAGGTGATCACGGGCATATACTATATACTTTACACAGTTACATTACCTGTGGTACTGTTCGGAGTTGGGGGCTGAAGGGGCAGGTGGCTCCATCCCGGTAGAGGTGGGCCTGGATTCCCGACGGCCCCTGACTGTTACTTTGTGGCGGAGCGACAGGGCAGGTTGAGACCACCTAGGAGAGAGGTGGGCCTGGCCCTGGTCGGTGTTCGCGGATACTTAACACGTTTAACGAGATCTTGGTATTTGATCTGAGTCTGGCTACTGGCCTATACGCACTAACCATCTACGCGGGGACAGTTATGGGCACTCGACGTCGTGGTATCAGCCGAAGCCTTCGTGACGTCAGCGACTGAGTGGCGCGCGCCGGATTGGACCGTAAGCCTTCTCTTGTATTAAGGGGGCTAGTTCTGCTTCTGGCCGCGTTCGCAACGTGCAGGTGTGCAAAGGGCGATGGGCCCAGACCCCTGCGCCATAGGATTTAGACCGGCGTGCTGACCTCTTTGTTGTGCCTAGGTAGGGCTGCGACGTGTTGATCTTCCGAGGCCGGGCATGACCCAGAAAAGTGTGTCCGGCCAAATGGGATCGAGCGTGTTGGGTTATGTGGTGCACCCCTGCAAGGAAGTTAATCTATTCGAATAGCCGTGATCTTCGGTAACAGGACGACTTGGAGTTGTACCTTGACCTTATGACAACTAGAACCGGATACTTAATAAAACACACCCTTCCAAGTGCCAGATACAACCGGTGATTGCTCTCTCACAGGGCGACGAGGGGAGGATCATCGGTTAGGATTATACTATGTGATGATACTTGGAGGACTTCAGTCTACTCTCTTCTACATGCTGCAAGACGGAGGCTGCCAGAAGCGTAGTCTTCGAAAGGATTAGTTATCCCCTTTCTTATTCTGGCATTCTGCAGTTCAGTCCACATATGATACCCTTATTCCATTTGATACCCATGCATATGTAGTGTAGTTCCTTGCTTGCGAGTACTTTGGATGAGTACTCACGGTTGCTTTCTCCCTCTTTTCCCCCTATCCCTTCTACCTGGTTGTCGCAACCAGATGTTGGAGCCCAGGAGCCAGACGCCACCTTCGACGACGGCTCCTACTACACCGGAGGTGCCTACTACTACGTGCTGCCCGCTGACGACGACCAGGAGTAGTTAGGAGGATCCCAGGCAGGAGGCCTGCGCCTCCTTCGATCTGTATCCCAGTTTGTGCTAGCCCTCTTAAGGCAAACTTGTTTAACTTATGTCTGTACTCAGATATTGTTGCTTCCGCTGTCTCATCTATGATCGAGCTCTTGTATTCGAGCCCTTGAGGCCCCTGGCTTGTAATATGATGCTTGTATGACTTATTTTATTTGTAGAGTCGTGTTGTGATATCTTCCCGTGAGTCCTTGTTCTTGATCATACACATTTGCGTGCATGATTAGTGTACGGTCAAATCGGGGGCGTCACATGGATAAACAAAACTGCATTCCTTAATGGATTTATTAAAGAAGATTTGTATATGATGCAACCAGAAGGTTTTGTCGATCCTAAAGGTGTTAACAAAATGTGCAAGCTCCAGCGATCCATCTATGGACTGGTGCAAGCATCTCGGAGTTGGAATATACGCTTTGATGAGTTGATCAAAGCATATAGTTTTATACAGACTTGTGGTGAAGCCTGTATTTACAAGAAAGTGAGTGGGAGCACTACAACATTTCTGATAAGTATATGTGAATCACATATTGTTGATCGTAAATAATGTAGAATTATTCTGCAAAGCATAAAGGAGTGTTTGAAAGGAGTTTTTCAAAGAGAGACCTCGGTGAAGCTACTTACATATTGAGCATCAAGATCTATAGAGATAGATCAAAACGCTTGATAAGTTTTTTCAATGAGTACATACCTTGACAAGATTTTGAAGTAGTTCAAAATGGAACAGTCAAAGAAAGAGTTCTTGCCTGTGTTACAAGGTGTGAAATTGAGTAAGACTCAAAGCCCGACCACGGCAGAAGATAGAAAGAGAATGAAAGTCATTCCCTACGCCTCAAACATAGGTTCTATAAAGTATGCCATGCTATGTACCAGATCTATTGTATACCCTACACTGATTTTGGCAAGGGAGTACAATAGTGATTTAGGAGTAGATCACTGGACAGCGGTCAAAATTATCCTTAGTGGAATAAGGATATGTTTCTCGATTATGGAGGTGACAAAAGGTTCGTCGTAAAGGGTTACGTCGATACAAGTTTTGGTACTGATCCAGATGACTCTAAGTCTTCATCTGGATACATATTGAAAGTGGGAGCAATTAGCTAAAGTAGCTCCGTGCAGAGCATTTAAGACATAGAAATTTGCAAAATACATACGAATCTGAATATGGCAAACCCGTTGACTAAACTTCTCTCACAAGCAAAACATGATCACACCTTAGTACTCTTTGGGTGGTAATCACATAGCGATGTGAACTAGATTATTAACTCTAGTAAACCCTTTGGGTGTTGGTCACATGACGATGTGAACTATGGGTATTAATCACATGGTGATGTGAACTATTGATCTTAAATCACATGACGATGTGATCTAGATTATTGACTCTAGTGCAAGTGGGAGACTGAAGAAAATATGCCCTAGAGGCAATAATAAAGTTATTATTTATTTCCTTATTTCATGATAAATGTTTATTATTCATGCTAGAATTGTATTAACCGGAAACATAATACTTGTGTGAATACATAGACAAACAGAGTGTCACTAGTATGCCTCTACTTGACTAGCTCGTTGATCAAAGATGGTTATGTTTCCTAGCCATATACATGAGTTGTCATTTGATTAACGTGATCACATCATTAGGAGAATAATGTGATTGACTTGACCTATTCCGTTAGCTTAGCACTTGATCATTTAGTATTCTGCTATTGCTTTCTTCATAACTTATACATGTTCCTATGACTATGAGATTTATGCAACTCCCATTTACCGGAGGAACACTTTGTGTGCTACCAAACATCACAACGTAACCGGGTGATTATAAAGGTGCTCTACAGGTGTCTCCGAAGGTACTTGTTGGGTTGGCGTATTTCGAGATTAGGATTTGTCACTCCGATTGTCGGAGAGGTATCTCTGGGCCCACTCGGTAATGCACATCACTATAAGCCTTGCAAGCATTGCAGCTAATGAGTTAGTTGCGGGATGATGTATTACGGGACGAGTAAAGAGACTTGCTGGTAACGAGATTGAACTAGGTATTGAGATACCGACGATCGAATCTCGGGCAAGTAACATACCGATGACAAAGGGAACAACGTATGTTGTTATGCGGTTTGACCGATAAAGATCTTCGTAGAATATGTGGGAGCCAATATGAGCATCCAAGTTCCGCTATTGGTTATTGACCGGAGACATGTCTCGGTCATGTCTACATAGTTCTCGAACCCGTAGGGTCCGCACGCTTAACGTTTCGATGACGGTTATATTATGAGTTTATGTGTTTTGATGTACCGAACGTAGTTCGGAGTCCCGGATGAGATCGGGGACATGATGAGGAGTCTCGAAATGGTCGAGACGTAAAGATCATATATTGGACGACTATATTCGGACATCGGAAAGGTTCCGAGTGATTCGGGTATTTTTCGGAGTACCGGAGAGTTACGGGAATTCGCCGGGGAGTATATGGGCCTTATTGGGCTTTAGGGGAAAGAGAGAGGAGAGGCTGGGCGCCCCCAAGGCCTAGTCCGAATTGGACTAGGGGAGGGGCTGCGCCCCCTCCTTCCTTCTCTTCTCTCTCCCCTTTCCTTGACTCCTACTCCTACTACTTGGAAGGGGGGGGGGGAATCCTACTCCCGGTGGGAGTAGGACTCCTCCTAGGGCACGCCATAGAGAGGGCCGGCCCTCCCCCTCCTCCACTCCTTTATATACGGGGAGGGGGGCACCCCTTGGAGACACAACAATTGATCCCTTGGATCTCTTAGCCGTGTGCGGTGCCCCCCTCCACCATAATCCACCTTGATAATATCATAGCGGTGCTTAGGTGAAGCCCTGCGACGGTAGAACATCATCATCGTCACCACGCCGTCGTGCTGACGAAACTCTCCCTCAAAGCTCGGCTGGATCGGAGTTCGAGGGACGTCATCGAGTTGAACGTGTGCTAAACTCGGAGGTGCCGTGCGTTCGGTACTTGATCGGTCGGATCGTGAAGACGTACGACTACATCAACCGCGTTGTGCTAACGCTTCCGCTTTCGGTCTACGAGGGTACGTGGCCACACTCTCCCCTCTCATTGCTATGCATCACCATGATCCTATGTGTGCGTAGGAATTTTTGAAATTACTACGTTCCCCAACAATAAGTTCACACGGTCGCAGAACCCGCAAGTTGATCACGAAAACATACATCAAGTAGATCACGTAAATATCCCATTGTCACCACAGATAAGCACATGCAAGACATACATCAAGTGTTCTTAAATCCTTAAAGACTCAATCCGATAAGATAACTTCAAAAGGAAAAACTAAATCCATTACAAGAAGGTAGAGGGGGAGAAACATCATGAGATCCAACTATAATAGCAAAGCTCGCGGTACATCAAGATCGTGCCAAATCAAGAATACGAGAGAGAGAGAGGGAGAGATCAAACACATAGCTACTGGTACATACCCTTAGCCCCGAGGGTGAACTACTCCCTCCTCGTCATTGAGACCGTCGAGATGATGAAGATGGCCACCGGTGATGGTTTCCCCCTCCGGCAGGGTGCCGGAACGGGCTCCCGGTTGGTTTTTCATGGCACAGATGCTTGCGGCGGCGGAACTCCCCATCTAGGTTATGTTCTAGAGGTTTTGGGATTTATAAGAAGTGTTGGCGTCGGGGACAAGTCAGGGGGACCCACGAGGCGACGACAAGGATGGGGGGCGCGCCCTCCACCCTTGTGGTGGCCTCGGGACTCCTCTCCGGTATCTTTTCGTTCCAGTATTTTTATATTTTTACAAAAATATTCTCCGTAATTTTTCAGGTCAATTGGACTCCGTTTGATATTCCTTTTCTGCGAAATTCAAAAATAATAAAAAAACAGAAACTAGCACTTGGCTCTAGATTAATAGGTTAGTCCCAAAAATCATATAAAATAGCATATAAATGCATATAAAACATCCAAGATAGATAATATAATAGCATGGAACAATAAAAAATTATAGATACGCTGGAGACGTATCAGCAGGCAACAAAAACACCGAAGGCGCCGCTGATTTTGGCCGTCCGATTATGAGATGCTGCGGATGGTCGGATCTGAATGTACATGTAGGATTGGGCCGAATATTAACGTGGGAAAACAAATAGAGAGAGAGAGAGAGAGAGAGAGAGAGAGAGAATGTGTGTGTGATACCATCCGTGTGGCCATGGTGTTTCTTTTCACGTGTGCTTCTCGAGTGAGCAGGCAACAAAAACAGCGAAGGTCGGCGCTGATCTTGGCCGTCCGATCATGGGATACTGCGGATAACCGGTCGGATCCGAATGTACATGTAGGATTGGGCCGAATACTAACATGGGAAAACAAACAGAGTGTGTGTGATACCATCTGTGTGGCCGTGGCGTTTCTTTCTCATGTGTGCTTCTCCAAGTGAGCATTCAACAAAAACACCGAAGGTTGCCGCTGATATGGGCCGCCCGATGATGGGATACTGCGAATAACCGGTCGGATCCGAATGTACATGTAGGATTGGGCCGAATACTAACATGGGAAAACAAACAGAAAGTGTGTGTGTGATACCATCTGTGTGGCCGCAGTATTTCTTTCTCATGTGTGCTTCTCCAAGTGAGCAGACAACAAAAACACCGAAGGCCGCCGCTGATCTGGGATGTCTGATCATGGGATACTATGGATAAACGGTCAGATCGAAATGTACATATAGGGTTGGACCGAATACTAACGTGGGAAAAGAAACAGAGAGAGCGTGTGTGATACCATCCGTGTGGTCACGGTGTTTCTTTCTCATATGTGCTTCTCCAAGTAAGGAGGCAACAAAAACACTGAAGGCCGCCGCTGATCTGGGCCATCCGATCATGGGATACTACGGATAACCGTGTTGGGGAACGTTGCAGAAAACAAAAAAAATTCTACGTTTTCACCAAGATCCATCTATGAGTTCATCTAGCAACGAGTGATCGGATGCATCTACATACCTTTGTAGATTGCGAGTAGAAGCGTTCAAGAGAATGGGGATGAGGGAGTCGTACTCGACGTGATCCAAATCACCGGAGATCCTAGCGCCGAACGGACGGCACCTCCGTGTTCAACACACGTACGGTCAGCGTGACGTCTCCGCCTTCTTGATCCAGCAAGGGGGGGAGGAGAGGTTGATGAAGATCCAGCAGCACGACGGTGTGGTGGTGGATGCAGTAGTCACCGCAGCAGGGCTTCACCGTTCTTCTGCGAGAGGGAGAGGTGTAGCAGGGGAGAGGGAGGCGCCAAGAGTCAAGGGTGCGGCTGCCCCTCCCTCCCCCCTTTATATAGGCTCCCCTAGGGGGGGCGGCGGCCAAGGGGTGGAGTGCCCCCCAAGCCAGGTGGGGCGCCCCCCACCCTAGGGTTCCCAACCCTAGGCGCATGGGGTGGGCCAAAGGGGGCGCACCAGCCCACTATGGGCTGGTTCCCCTCCCCACTTCAGCCCATGGGGCCCTCCGGGATGGGTGGCCCCACCAGGTGGACCCCCGGGACCCTTCCGGTGGCCCCGGTACAATACCGGTGACCCCCGAAACTCTCCCGATGGATGAAACTGCACTTCCTATATATAATTCTTCACCTACGGACCATTCCGGAACTCCTCGTCATGTCCGGGATCTCATCCAGGACTCCGAAAAACTTTCGGGTTACTGCATATTCATATCTCTACAACCCTAGCGTCACCGAACCTTAAGTGTGTAGACCCTACGGGTTCGGGAGACATGTAGACATGACCGAGATGGCTCTCCGGTCAATAACCAACAGCGGGATATGGATACCCATGTTGGCTCCCACATACTCCTCGATGATCTCATCGGATGAACCACGATGTCGAGGATTCAAGCAATCCCGTATACAATTTCCTTTGTCAATCGGTACGTTACTTGCCCGAGATTCGATCGTCGGTATCCCAATACCTCGTTCAATCTCGTTACCGGCAAGTCACTTTACGGTATCCGGGAGTTACATGATCTCATGGTCTAAGGAAAAGATACTTGACATTGGAAAAACTCTAGCAAACGAACTATACGGTCTTTGTGCTATGTTTAGGATTGGGTCTTGTCCATCACATCATTCTCCTAATGATGTGATCTCGTTATCAATGACATCCAATGTCCATAGTCAGGAAACCATGACTATCTATTGATCAACGAGCTAGTCAACTAGAGGCTTACTAGGGACATGTTGGTGTCTATGTATTCACACATGTATTACGATTTCCGGATAACACAATTATAGCATGAATAAAAGACAATTATCATGAACAAGGAAATATAATAATAATCCTTTTATTATTGCCTCTAGGGCATATTTCCATCAAACCGGTCGGATCTGAATGTAAATGTAGGATTGGGCAGAATACTAACACGGGAAAACAGAACAGTGAGTGTGTGTGTGTGTGTGCTACCATCCATGTGGTTGTGGTGTTTCTTTCTCATGTGCGCTTCATCAAGTGAGCAGGCAACAAAAACACCGAAGGCCGCCGCTGATCCGGGCCATCCAATCATGGGATACTGCGGATAACCGGTCGGATCTGAATGGACATGTAGGATTGGGCCGAATACTAACATGGGAAAACAAACAGAAAGAGTGTGTTTGTGATATCATCGTGTGGCCACGGTGTTTCTTTCTCATGTGTGTTTCTCCATGTGAGCAGCCAAAAAAACACCGAAGGCCACCGCTGATCTGGGCCGTCCCATCATGGGATACTGCAGATAACCGGTCAGATCCGAATGTACATGTAGGATTGGGCCGAATACTAACGTGGGAAAACAAACAGAGAGTGTGTGTGTGATACCATCCGTGTGGCCAATGTTTCTTTCTCATGTGTGCTTCTTGAAGTGAGAAGGCAACAAAAACACCAAAGGCCGTCACTGATCTGGGCCATCCGATCATGGGATATTGCATATAGTTCGTCGGATCCGAATGTACATGTAGAATTGGGCCGAATATTAACGTGGGAAAACAAACAGTGAGTGTGTGTGTGATACCACCCCTGTGGCCGCTGTGTTTCTTTCTCATATGTGCTTCTCCAAGTGAGCAAGCAACAAAAACACCAAAGGTCGCCGCTGATCTGGGCCGTCTGGTCATGGGATACTGCAGATAACCGGTCGAATCCGAATGTACATGTAGGATTGGGCCGAATACTACCGTGGGAAAAACAAACAAAGAGAGAGAGAGAGAGAGAGAGAGAGAGAGAGAGAGAGAGAGAGAGAGTGATACCATCCGTGTGGCGGCGGTGTTTCTTTCGCTTGTGCGCTTCCCCAAGTGAGCAGGCAAGCAAAACACCGGAGGCCGCGACTGATCAGTACCGTCCGATCGTGGCATACAATGGATAAGCGGTCGGATCAGAATGTACACGTGGGATTAGGCCGGATATTAATGTGGGAAAACGCAACACGGTGTGTGTGTGCGCGCTGCAATACCTTTTGTGGTAGCGGTGTGCGTCTTCTCGTGCTTCTCCAAGTGTGCAAGCGAGACATTCGCCACCGCCAATGATCTGAACCGTTCGGTTGGGGATAAGACAAATAAGAGGTTGGATCCGGATTTATGTGTGGGGTTACATCGGGTTCAGACATGTTGGGGCGATGGACAAACACGACCCACCGTCCCCGGTCTGGGTCATGCAATCGGCGAGTATTTCATAGAGGAAGGAGTAAATACGAACCAAATCTGGCAAGGGGATGGGAAAATAGAGTCTGTGTGTGTGATACCATCCATGGCCGCGGTGTTTCTTTCTTGTGTGCTTCTCCAAGTGAGCAAGCAACAAAACACACCGGAGTTCGCCGCTATTCTGGGTCATCCAATCATGGGATACTACGGATAATCAGTCGGATTTGAATGTACATGCAGTATTGGGCTGAATACTAACATGGGAAATATAACACACACACAGAGAGAGAGAGAGAGTGATACCATCCGTGGACGCGGTGCTTCTTTCGTGTGTGCTTTCTCAAGTGAGCAAGCAAGCAAAACACCAAGAGGCCGACGCTGATCTAGTCTGTCCAATCATGGGATATAGCGGATAGTAGTCGGATCTGGATCTAAATGTGGTATCAGGCCGAATAATAACGTGGGAAAACACAACAAAAAAACGAAGAGTGTGTGTCTGTACTGTGAGACCATCCTTGGCCGCCGTGCTTCTTTCGTGTGTGTGTTCATGGTAGACAATCTGGGTCATGCAATCGGCGAGTATTTCATGGAGTAAGGAGTAAATGCGAACCAAACTTGGCGAGGCAATGGGAAAAGTGTGTGTGTGTGTGTGTGATACCATCCGCGACCGCGGTGTTTCTTTCTTGTGTGCTTCTCCAAGTGAGCAAGCAAAAAAAAAACACCGAAGACCGCCGTTGATCCGCTCATACGATCATGGGATATTGCGGATAATCGGTCCGATTTGAATGTACATGTAGGATTGGGCCGAATACTAACGTGGAACAACAAAACAGAGAAAGAGAGAGAGAGAGAGTGTGTGTACTGTGAGACCAACCTTGGCTGCGTGCTTCTTTCGTGTGCGCTTTCTCTAATGATCAAGCAAGCAAAACACTAAGAGGACGCCGCTGGTCTAGGTTGTTCAATTATGGGATATGGCGGATAAGCGCTCGGATCTGGATCTACATGTGTGATTAGGCCGAATACTAAAGTGGAAAAACTCAACAGAAGGAGAGAGAGTGTGTACTGTGATACCATCCGTGGCCACGATGCTTCTTTCTTGTGCGATCTCTCAAGTGAGCAAGCAAGCAAAAACACCAACTGGTCCTCGCTGATCTGGGTCGTCCAATCATGGGATACCGCGGATAAGCGGCTGGGTCTAGATCTACATGTAGGATTAGGCCGAATACTAACATGGGAAAACACAACAGAAGGACAGAGATTGTGTGTACTGTAATATCATCTGTGGTCGCGGTGCTCCTTTCGTGTGTGCTTTCTCTAATGATCAAGCAAGCAAAACACCAAGAGGCCGCCGATGGTCTGTGCTGTTCAATGATGGCATATAGCGGATAAGCGCTCGGATCTGGATCTACATGTGCGATTAGGCCGAATACTAAAGTGGAAAAACTCAACAAAAGGAGAGAGAGTGCGTGTACTGTGATACCATCCGTGGCCACGGTGCTTTTTTCTTGTGCCATCTCTCAAGTGAGCAAGCAAGCAAAAACACCAACTGGTCATCGCTGATCTGGGTCGTCCAATCATGGGATACCGCGGATAAGAGGTCGGGTCTAGATCTGCATGTAGGATTAGGCCGAATACTAACATGGGAAAACACAACAGAAGGACAAAGATTGTGTGTACTGTAATACCATCTGTGGTCGCGATGCTCCTTTCGTGTGTGCTTTCTCTAATGATCAAGTAAGCAAAACACCAAGAGGCCGCCGCTGGTCGGGGTTGTTCAATGATGGGATATAGCGGATAAGCGCTCGGATTTGGATCTACATGTAAGATTAGGCCGAATACTAAAGTGGAAAAACTCAACAGAAGGAGAGAGAGAGTGTGTACTGTGATACCCCGTGGCCACGGTGCTTCTTTCTTGTGCGATCTTTCAAGGGAGCAAGCAAGCAAAACACCAACTGGTCGTCGTTGATCTGGGCGGTCCAATCATGGGATACCGCGGATAAGCGGTCGGGTCTAGATCTACATGTAGAATTAGGCCGAATACTAACATGGAAAACACAATAGAAGGACAGAGATTGTGTGTACTATAATACCATCTGTGGTCGCAGTGCTCCTTTCGTTTGTGCTTTCTCTAATAATAAAGCAAGCAAAACACCAAGAGGTCGCCACTGGTCTGGGCTGTTCAATGATGGGATGTAGCGGATAAGCACTCGGATCTGGATCTACATGTGCGAGTAGGCCGAATACTAAAGTGAAAAAACTCAACAGAAGGAGAGAGAGTGTGTACTGTGATACCATCCGTGGCCACAATGCTTCTTTCTTGTGCGATCTCTCAAGTGAGCAAGCAAGCAAAAACACCAACCGGTCGTCGCTGATCTGGGCCGTCCAATCATGGGATACCACGGATAAACGGTCGGGTCTAGATCTACATGTAGGATTAGGCCATATAGTAACTGTTGGGTAACGTTGCAGAAAACAAAAATTTTCCTACTCGTTTCACCAAGATCATCTAGGAGTTCATCTAGCAACGAGTCATTGGATGCATCTACGTACCTTGTAGATCGCGAGCGGAAGCGTTCAAAGAACGGGGATGATGTAGTCGAACACGACGTGATTCGAATCACCGGAGATCCTAGCACCGAACGGACGGCACCTCCGCGTTCAACACACGTACGGAACAGCCACGTCTCCTCCTTCTTGATCCAGCAAGGGAGGGAGGAGAGGTTGAGGGAGATGGCACCAGCAGCAGCACGACGGCGTGGTGTTGATGGAGCTGCAGTACTCCGGCAGAGCTTCGCTAAGCAATAAGGAGATGGAGGAGGTGTTGGGGAGGGAGAAGGAGGCAACCAAAGGCCAAGGACTCAAGGTATGAAGTCCCTCCTCTCCCCCACTATATATAGGGGTGCCAAAGGGGGGGTGGCCGGCCCTAGGAGATCCAATCTCCTAGGGGTGCGGCGGCCAAGGGGGGTTTCCCTCCCCCCAAGGCACCTAGGAGGTGCCTTACCCTCCTAGGACTCTTGCCCCCTTGAACCCTAGGCGCATGGGCCTATGTGGGGCTGGTGCCCTTGGCCCAAGCAGGCCAAGGCGCACCCCCTACAGCCCATGTGGCCCCCGGGGATGGGTGGCCCCACCCGGTGGGCCCCCGGGACCCCTCCGGTGGTCCCGGTACAATACCGATAACCCCGAAACTTGTCCCGATGCCCGAAACAGGACTTCCCATATATAAATCTTTACCTCCGGACCATTTCGGAACTCCTCGTGACGTCCGGGATCTCATCCGGGACTCCGAAAAACATTCGGGTTACTGCATATACATATCCCTACAACCCTAGCGTAACTGAACCTTAAGTGTGTAGACCCTACGGGTTCGGGAGACATGTAGACATGACCGAGATCGCTCTCCGGTCAATAACCAACAGCGGGATCTGGATACCCATGTTGGCTCCCACATGCTCCACGATGATCTCATCGGATGAACCACGATGTCGAGGATTTAATCAACCCCGTATGCAATTCCCTTTGTCAATCGATATGTTACTTGCCCGAGATTCGATCGTCGGTATCCCAATACCTCGTTCAATCTTGTTACCGGCAAGTCACTTTACTCGTACCGTAATGCATGATCCCGTGACCAAACACTTGGTCACTTTGAGCTCATTATGATGATGCATTACTTGAGTGGGCCCAGTGATATCTCTCCGTCATACGGAGTGACAAATCCCAGTCTCGATCCATATAAAACAATAGATACTTTCGAAGATACCTGTAGTGCACCTTTATAGTCACCCAGTTACGTTGTGACGTTTGATACACCCAAAGCACTCCTACGGTATCCAGGAGTTATACGATCTCATGGTCGAAGGAAGAGATACTTTGACATTGCAAAAACTCTAGCAAACGAACTATACGATCTTGTGCTATGTTTAGGATTGGGTCTTGTCCATCACATCATTATCCTAATGATGTGATCCCGTTATCAATGACATCTAATGTCCATAGCCAGGAAACCATGACTATCTATTGATCAACGAGCTAGTCAACTAGAGGCTTACTAGGGACATGTTGGTGTCTGTTATTCACACATGTATTACGATTTCCGGATAACACAATTATAGCATGAATAAAGACAATTATCATGAACAAAGAAATATAATAATAATGCTTTTATTATTGCCCCTAGGGCATATTTCCAACAGTCTCCCACTTGCACTAGAGTCAATAATCTAGTTACATTGTGATGAATCGAACACCCATGGAATTCTGGTGTTGATCATGTTTTGCTCTTGGGAGAGGTTTAGTCAACGGATCTGCTACATTCAGGTCCGTATGTACTTTACAAATCTCTATGTCTCCATCTTGAACATTTTCACGGATGGAGTTGAAGCGACGCTTGATGTGCCTTGTCTTCTTGTGAAACCTGGGCTCCTTGGCAAGTGCAATAGCTCCAGTGTTGTCACAGAAGAGCTTGATCGGCCCCGACGCATTGGGTATGACTCCTAGGTCGGTGATGAACTCCTTCACCCATATTGCTTCATGTGCTGCCTCCGAGGCTGCCATGTACTCCGCTTCACATGTAGATCCCGCCACAACGCTTTGCTTGCAACTGCACCAGCTTACTGCCCCACCATTCAAAATATACACGTATCCGGTTTGTGACTTAGAGTCATCCAGATCTGTGTCGAAGCTAGCGTCGACGTAACCTTTTACGACGAGCTCTTCGTCACCTCCATAAACGAGAAACATTTCCTTAGTCCTTTTCAGGTACTTCAGGATATTCTTGACCGCTGTCCAGTGTTCCTTGCCGGGATTACTTTGGTACCTTCCTACCAAACTTACGGCAAGGTTTACATCAGGTCTGGTACAGAGCATGGCATACATAATAGAACCTATGGCTGAGGCATAGGGGATGACACTCATCTCTTCTATCTCTGCTGCCGTGGTCGGACATTGAGCTGAGCTCAATTTCACACCTTGCAAAACAGGCAAGAACCCTTTCTTGGACTGATCCATTTTGAACTTCTTCAAAATCTTATCAAGATATGTGCTTTGTGAAAGACCTATGAGGCGTCTTGATCTATCCCTATAGATCTTGATGCCTAATATATAAGCAGCTTCTCCAAGGTCCTTCATTGAAAAACTCTTATTCAAGCAGGCCTTAATGCTGTCCAAAAGTTCTATATCATTTCCCATCAAAAGTATGTCATCTACATATAGTATGAGAAATGCTATAGAGCTCCCACTCACTTTCTTGTAAACACAGGCTTCTCCATAAGTCTGTGTAAACCCAAACGCTTTGATCATCTCATCAAAACGAATGTTCCAACTCCGAGATGCTTGCACCAGCCCATAAATCGAGCGTTGGAGCTTGCACACCTTGTCAGCATTTTTAGGATTAACAAAACCTTCCGGCTGCATCATATACAATTCTTCCTTAAGGAAACCATTAAGGAATGCCGTTTTGACGTCCATTTGCCAAATTTCATAATCATAAAATGCGGCAATTGCTAACATGATTCGGACGGACTTCAGCTTCGCTACCGGTGAGAAAGTCTCATCATAGTCAATCCCTTGAACTTGTCGATAACCCTTAGCGACAAGCCGAGCTTTATAGATGGTCACATTACCATCCGCGTCTGTCTTCTTCTTAAAGATCCATTTATTTTCTATGGCTCGCCGTTCTACGGGCAAGTCAGTCAAAGTCCATACTTCGTTTTCATACATGGATCCTATCTCGGATTTCATGGCTTCTAGCCATTTGTCGGAATCCGGACCCGCCATCACTTCTTCATAGTTCGAAGGTTCACCGTTGTCTAACAACATGATTTCCAAGACAGGGTTGCCGTACCACTCTGGTGCGGAACGTGTCCTCGTGGACCTTCGAATTTCAGTAGGAGCTTGATCAGAAGTATCTTGATCATTATCATTAACTTCCTCTCTAGTTGGTGCAGGCACCTCAGGAACATTTTCTTGAGTTGCGCCATTTTCCGGTTCAAGAGGTAATACTTCATCAATCTCTACTTTCCTCCCACTTACTTCTTTCGAGAGAAACTCTTTCTCCAGAAAGGACCCATTCTTGGCAACAAAGATCTTGCCTTCGGATCTGAGGTAGAAGATATACCCAACAGTTTCTTTAGGGTATCCTATGAAGACGCATTTTTCCGATTTGGGTTCGAGCTTTTCAGGTTGAAGTTTCCTGACATAAGCATCGCATCCCCAAACTTTTAGAAATGACAGCTTAGGTTTCTTCCCAAACCATAATTCATACGGTGTCGTCTCAACGGATTTCGACGGGGCCCTATTTAAAGTGAATGCGGCAGTCTCTAAAGCATAGCCCCAAAAAGATAGTGGTAAATCGGCAAGAGACATCATAGATCGCACCATATCTAATAGAGTGCGATTACGACGTTCGGACACACCATTACGCTGAGGTGTTCCAGGCGGCGTGAGTTGTGAAACTATTCCACATTTTCTTAAGTGTGTACCAAACTCGTGACTCAAGTATTCTCCTCCACGATCTGATCGTAGAAACTTGATTTTCCTGTCATGTTGATTCTCAACTTCACTCTGAAATTCCTTGAACTTTTCAAAGGTCTCAGACTTGTGTTTCATTAAGTAGACATACCCATATCTACTCAAGTCATCAGTGAGGGTGAGAACATAACGATAGCCACCGCGAGCCTCAACACTCATTGGACCGCACACATCAGTATGCATGATTTCCAATAAGTTGGTTGCTCTCTCCATTGTTCCTGAGAATGGAGTCTTGGTCATTTTTCCCATGAGGCATGGTTCGCACGTGTCAAATGATTCGTAATCAAGAGACTCTAAAAGTCCATCAGCATGGAGCTTCTTCATGCGTTTGACACCTATGTGACCGAGGCGGCAGTGCCACAAGTATGTGGGACTATCATTATCAACCTTACATCTTTTGGTATTCACACTATGAATATGTGTAGCATTACGCTCGAGATTCATTAAGAATAAACCATTCACCATCGGAGCATGACCATAAAACATATCTCTCATATAAATAGAACAACCATTATTCTCGGATTTAAATGAGTAGCCATCTCGAATTAAACGAGATCCTGATACAATGTTCATGCTCAAAGCTGGCACTAAATAACAATTATTGAGGTTTAAAACTAATCCCGTAGGTAAATGTAGAGGTAGCGTGCCGACGGCGATCACATCGACCTTGGAACCATTCCCGACACGCATCGTCACCTCGTCCTTCGCCAGTCTCCGCTTATTCCGTAGCTCCTGCTTTGAGTTACAAATGTGAGCAACCGCACCGGTATCAAATACCCAGGAGCTACTACGAGTACTGGTAAGGTACACATCAATTACATGTATATCACATATACCTTTCGTGATGCCGGCCTTCTTGTCCGCTAAGTATTTGGGGCAGTTCCGCTTCCAGTGACCTCTTCCCTTGCAATAAAAACACTCAGTCTCGGGCTTGGGTCCATTCTTTGGCTTCTTCCCGGCAGCTTGCTTGCTGGGCGCGGCAACTACCTTGCCGTCCTTCTTGAAGTTCTTTTTACCCTTGCCCTTCTTGAACTTAGTGGTTTTATTGATCATCAACACTTGATGTTCCTTTCTGACTTCTACCTCTGCTGATTTCAGCATAGCAAATACTTCAGGAATGGTCTTTTCCATCCCCTGCATATTGAAGTTCATCACAAAGCTCTTGTAGCTCGGTGGAAGCGACTGGAGGATTCTGTCAATGACCGCATCATCCGGGAGATTAACTCCCAGCTGAGTCAAGCGGTTATGTAACCCAGACATAGTGAGTATGTGCTCACTGACAGAACTATTTTCCTCCATCTTACAGCTGAAGAATTTGTCAGAGACTTCATATCTCTCGACCCGGGCATGAGCTTGGAAAACCATTTTCAGCTCTTCAAACATCTCATATGCTCCATGTCTCTCAAAACGCTTTTGGAGCCCCGGCTCTAAGCTGTAAAGCATGCCGCACTGAACGAGGGAGTAGTCATCAGAACGTGCCTGCCAAGCGTTCATAACGTCTTGTTCTGCAGGGAGAACAGGTGCATCACCTAGCGGTGCTTGTAGGACATAATCTTTCTTGGCAGCTATGAGGATGATCCTCAGGTTCCGGACCCAGTCCGTATAGTTGCTGCCATCGTCTTTCAGCTTGGTTTTCTCTAGGAACGCGTTGAAGTTGAGGACTACGTTGGCCATTTGATCTACAAGACATATTGTAAAAATTTAGACTAAGTTCATGATAATTAAGTTCATCTAATCAAATTATAATGAACTCCCACTCAGATTTGACATCCCTTTGGTCATCTAAGTGTTACACGATCCGAGTCGACTAGGCCGTGTCCGATCATCACGTGAGATGGACTAGTCATCGTCGGTGAACATTCTCATGTAGATCGTATCTTCCATACGACTCGTGTTCGACCTTTCGGTCTCCGTGTTCCGAGGCCATGTCTGTACATGCTAGGCTCGTCAAGTTAACCCTAAGTGTTTTCGCTGTGTAAAACTGTCTTACACCCGTTGTATGTGAACGTAAGAATCTATCACACCCGATCATCACGTGGTGCTTCGAAACGACGAACTGTAGCAACGGTGCACAGTTAGGGGAGAACACTTCTTGAAATTTTTTGTAAGGGATCATCTTATTTACTACCGTCGTTCTAAGTAAACAAGATGCATAAAACATAATAAACATCGCATGCAATTATATAAAGTAGTGACATGATATGGCCAATATCATATAGCTCCTTTGATCTTCATCTTCGGGGCTCCATGATCATCTTGTCACCGGCACGACACCATGATCTCCATCATCGTGTCTTCATGAAGTTGTCACGCCAACGACTACTTCTACTTCTATGACTAACGCGTTTAGTAATAAAGTAAAGTAGTTTACATGGCGTTCTTTAATGACACGCAGGTCATAAAAAATAAAGACAACTCCTATGGCTCCTGCCGGTTGTCATACTCATCGACATGCAAGTCGTGATTCCTATTACAATAGCATGAACATCTCATACATGACATATAGATCATTCATCATTCATCACAACTTTGGCCATATCATATCACAAAGCACTTGCTGCAAAAACAAGTTAGACGTCCTCTAATTGTTGTTTGCAAGTTTTACGTGGCTGAAGTAGGGTTCTAGCAAGAACGTTTTCTTACCTACGTGAAACCACAACGTGATTTGTCAACTTCTATTTACCCTTCATAAGGACCCTTTTCATCGAATCCGCTTCAACTAAAGTAGGAGAGACAGACACCCGCCAGCCACCTTATGCAACTTGTGCATGTTAGTCGGTGGAACCGGTCTCACGTAAGCGTACGTGTAAGGTTGGTCCGGGCCGCTTCATCCCACAATACCGCTGAAGCAAGATAAGACTAGTAGCGGCAAGAAAGTTGACAAATCTACGCCCACAACCAATTGTGTTCTACTAGTGCAAGAAGAACTACGCATAGACCTAGCTCATGATGCCACTGTTGGGTAACGTTGCAGAAAACAAAAATTTTCCTACTCGTTTCACCAAGATCATCTAGGAGTTCATCTAGCAACGAGTCATTGGATGCATCTACGTACCTTGTAGATCGCGAGCGGAAGCGTTCAAAGAACGGGGATGATGTAGTCGAACACGACGTGATTCGAATCACCGGAGATCCTAGCACCGAACGGACGGCACCTCCGCGTTCAACACACGTACGGAACAGCCACGTCTCCTCCTTCTTGATCCAGCAAGGGAGGGAGGAGAGGTTGAGGGAGATGGCACCAGCAGCAGCACGACGGCGTGGTGTTGATGGAGCTGCAGTACTCCGGCAGAGCTTCGCTAAGCAATAAGGAGATGGAGGAGGTGTTGGGGAGGGAGAAGGAGGCAACCAAAGGCCAAGGACTCAAGGTATGAAGTCCCTCCTCTCCCCCACTGTATATAGGGGTGCCAAAGGGGGGGTGGCCGGCCCTAGGAGATCCAATCTCCTAGGGGTGCGGCGGCCAAGGGGGGTTTCCCTCCCCCCCAAGGCACCTAGGAGGTGCCTTACCCTCCTAGGACTATTGCCCCCTTGAACCCTAGGCGCATGGGCCTATGTGGGGATGGTGCCCTTGGCCCAAGCAGGCCAAGGCGCACCCCCTACAGCCCATGTGGCCCCCGGGGATGGGTGGCCCCACCCGGTGGGCCCCCGGGACCCCTCCGGTGGTCCCGGTACAATACCGATAACCCCGAAACTTGTCCCGATGCCCGAAACAGGACTTCCCATATATAAATCTTTACCTCCGGACCATTCCGGAACTCCTCGTGACGTCCGGGATCTCATCCGGGACTCCGAACAACATTCGGGTTACTGCATATACATATCCCTACAACCCTAGCGTAACTGAACCTTAAGTGTGTAGACCCTACGGGTTCGGGAGACATGTAGACATGACCGAGATCGCTCTCCGGTCAATAACCAACAGTGGGATCTGGATACCCATGTTGGCTCCCACATGCTCCACGATGATCTCATCGGATGAACCACGATGTCGAGGATTTAATCAACCCCGTATGCAATTCCCTTTGTCAATCGATATGTTACTTGCCCGAGATTCGATCGTCGGTATCCCAATACCTCGTTCAATCTTGTTACCGGCAAGTCACTTTACTCGTACCGTAATGCATGATCCCGTGACCAAACACTTGGTCACTTTGAGCTCATTATGATGATGCATTACTTGAGTGGGCCCAGTGATATCTCTCCGTCATACGGAGTGACAAATCCCAGTCTCGATCCATATAAAACAATAGATACTTTCGGAGATACCTGTAGTGCACCTTTATAGTCACCCAGTTACGTTGTGACGTTTGATACACCCAAAGCACTCCTACGATATCCAGGAGTTATACGATCTCATGGTCGAAGGAAGAGATACTTTGACATTGCAAAAACTCTAGCAAACGAACTATACGATCTTGTGCTATGTTTAGGATTGGGTCTTGTCCATCACATCATTATCCTAATGATGTGATCCCGTTATCAATGACATCTAATGTCCATAGCCAGGAAACCATGACTATCTATTGATCAACGAGCTAGTCAACTAGAGGCTTACTAGGGACATGTTGGTGTCTGTTATTCACACATGTATTACGATTTCCGGATAACACAATTATAGCATGAATAAAGACAATTATCATGAACAAAGAAATATAATAATAATGCTTTTATTATTGCCTCTAGGGCATATTTCCAACAGTCTCCCACTTGCACTAGAGTCAATAATCTAGTTACATTGTGATGGATCGAACACCCATGGAATTCTGGTGTTGATCATGTTTTGCTCTTGGGAGAGGTTTAGTCAACGGATCTGCTACATTCAGGTCCGTATGTACTTTACAAATCTCTATGTCTCCATCTTGAACATTTTCACGGATGGAGTTGAAGCGATGCTTGATGTGCCTTGTCTTCTTGTGAAACCTGGGCTCCTTGGCAAGTGCAATAGCTCCAGTGTTGTCACAGAAGAGCTTGATCGGCCCCGACGCATTGGGTATGACTCCTAGGTCGGTGATGAACTCCTTCACCCATATTGCTTCATGTGCTGCCTCCGAGGCTGCCATGTACTCCGCTTCACATGTAGATCCCGCCACGACGCTCTGCTTGCAACTGCACCAGCTTACTGCCCCACCATTCAAAATATACACGTATCCGGTTTGTGACTTAGAGTCATCCAGATCTGTGTCGAAGCTAGCGTCGACGTAACCTTTTACGACGAGCTCTTCGTCACCTCCATAAACGAGAAACATTTCCTTAGTCCTTTTCAGGTACTTCAGGATATTCTTGACCGCTGTCCAGTGTTCCTTGCCAGGATTACTTTGGTACCTTCCTACCAAACTTACGGCAAGGTTAACATTAGGTCTGGTACACAGCATGGCATACATAATAGAACCTATGGCTGAGGCATAGGGGATGACGCTCATCTCTTCTATATCTTCTGCCGTGGTCGGACATTGAGCTGAGCTCAATTTCACACCTTGCAAAACAGGCAAGAACCCTTTCTTGGACTGATCCATTTTGAACTTCTTCAAAATCTTATCAAGATATGTGCTTTGTGAAAGACCTATGAGGCGTCTTGATCTATCCCTATAGATCTTGATGCCTAATATATAAGCAGCTTCTCCAAGGTCCTTCATTGAAAAACTCTTATTCAAGTAGGCCTTAATGCTGTCCAAAAGTTCTATATCATTTCCCATCAAAAGTATGTCATCTACATATAGTATGAGAAATGCTATAGAGCTCCCACTCACTTTCTTGTAAACACAGGCTTCTCCATAAGTCTGTGTAAACCCAAACGCTTTGATCATCTCATCAAAACGAATGTTCCAACTCCGAGATGCTTGCACCAGCCCATAAATCGAGCGTTGGAGCTTGCACACCTTGTCAGCATTTTTAGGATTAACAAAACCTTCCGGCTGCATCATATACAATTCTTCCTTAAGGAAACCATTAAGGAATGCCGTTTTGACGTCCATTTGCCAAATTTCATAATCATAAAATGCGGCAATTGCTAACATGATTCGGACGGACTTCAGCTTCGCTACCGGTGAGAAAGTCTCATCATAGTCAATCCCTTGAACTTGTCGATAACCCTTAGCGACAAGCCGAGCTTTATAGATGGTCACATTACCATCCGCGTCTGTCTTCTTCTTAAAGATCCATTTATTTTCTATGGCTCGCCGTTCTACGGGCAAGTCAGTCAAAGTCCATACTTCGTTTTCATACATGGATACTATCTCGGATTTCATGGCTTCTAGCCATTTGTCGGAATCCGGACCCGCCATCACTTCTTCATAGTTCGAAGGTTCACCGTTGTCTAACAACATGATTTCCAAGACAGGGTTGCCGTACCACTCTGGTGCGGAACGTGTCCTCGTGGACCTTCGAATTTCAGTAGGAGCTTGATCAGAAGTATCTTGATCATTATCATTAACTTCCTCTCTAGTTGGTGCAGGCACCTCAGGAACATTTTCTTGAGTTGCGCCATTTTCCGGTTCAAGAGGTAATACTTCATCAATCTCTACTTTCCTCCCACTTACTTCTTTCGAGAGAAACTCTTTCTCCAGAAAGGACCCATTCTTGGCAACAAAGATCTTGCCTTCGGATCTGAGGTAGAAGATATACCCAACAGTTTCTTTAGGGTATCCTATGAAGACGCATTTTTCCGATTTGGGTTCGAGCTTTTCAGGTTGAAGTTTCCTGACATAAGCATCGCATCCCCAAACTTTTAGAAATGACAGCTTAGGTTTCTTCCCAAACCATAATTCATACGGTGTCGTCTCAACGGATTTCGACGGGGCCCTATTTAAAGTGAATGCGGCAGTCTCTAAAGCATAGCCCCAAAAAGATAGTGGTAAATCGGCAAGAGACATCATAGATCGCACCATATCTAATAGAGTGCGATTACGACGTTCGGACACACCATTACGCTGAGGTGTTCCAGGCGGCGTGAGTTGTGAAACTATTCCACATTTTCTTAAGTGTGTACCAAACTCGTGACTCAAGTATTCTCCTCCACGATCTGATCGTAGAAACTTGATTTTCCTGTCATGTTGATTCTCAACTTCACTCTGAAATTCCTTGAACTTTTCAAAGGTCTCAGACTTGTGTTTCATTAAGTAGACATACCCATATCTACTCAAGTCATCAGTGAGGGTGAGAACATAACGATAGCCACCGCGAGCCTCAACACTCATTGGACCGCACACATCAGTATGCATGATTTCCAATAAGTTGGTTGCTCTCTCCATTGTTCCTGAGAATGGAGTCTTGGTCATTTTTCCCATGAGGCATGGTTCGCACGTGTCAAATGATTCGTAATCAAGAGACTCTAAAAGTCCATCAGCATGGAGCTTCTTCATGCGTTTGACACCTATGTGACCGAGGCGGCAGTGCCACAAGTATGTGGGACTATCATTATCAACCTTACATCTTTTGGTATTCACACTATGAATATGTGTAGCATTACGCTCGAGATTCATTAAGAATAAACCATTCACCATCGGAGCATGACCATAAAACATATCTCTCATATAAATAGAACAACCATTATTCTCGGATTTAAATGAGTAGCCATCTCGAATTAAACGAGATCCTGATACAATGTTCATGCTCAAAGCTGGCACTAAATAACAATTATTGAGGTTTAAAACTAATCCCGTAGGTAAATGTAGAGGTAGCGTGCCGACGGCGATCACATCGACCTTGGAACCATTCCCGACACGCATCGTCACCTCGTCCTTCGCCAGTCTCCGCTTATTCCGTAGCTCCTGCTTTGAGTTACAAATGTGAGCAACCGCACCGGTATCAAATACCCAGGAGCTACTACGAGTACTGGTAAGGTACACATCAATTACATGTATATCACATATACCTTTCGTGATGCCGGCCTTCTTGTCCGCTAAGTATTTGGGGCAGTTCCGCTTCCAGTGACCTCTTCCCTTGCAATAAAAACACTCAGTCTCGGGCTTGGGTCCATTCTTTGGCTTCTTCCCGGCAGCTTGCTTGCTGGGCGCGGCAACTACCTTGCCGTCCTTCTTGAAGTTCTTTTTACCCTTGCCCTTCTTGAACTTAGTGGTTTTATTGATCATCAACACTTGATGTTCCTTTCTGACTTCTACCTCTGCTGATTTCAGCATAGCAAATACTTCAGGAATGGTCTTTTCCATCCCCTGCATATTGAAGTTCATCACAAAGCTCTTGTAGCTCGGTGGAAGCGACTGGAGGATTCTGTCAATGACCGCATCATCCGGGAGATTAACTCCCAGCTGAGTCAAGCGGTTATGTAACCCAGACATAGTGAGTATGTGCTCACTGACAGAACTATTTTCCTCCATCTTACAGCTGAAGAATTTGTCAGAGACTTCATATCTCTCGACCCGGGCATGAGCTTGGAAAACCATTTTCAGCTCTTCAAACATCTCATATGCTCCATGTCTCTCAAAACGCTTTTGGAGCCCCGGCTCTAAGCTGTAAAGCATGCCGCACTGAACGAGGGAGTAGTCATCAGAACGTGCCTGCCAAGCGTTCATAACGTCTTGTTCTGCAGGGAGAACAGGTGCATCACCTAGCGGTGCTTGTAGGACATAATCTTTCTTGGCAGCTATGAGGATGATCCTCAGGTTCCGGACCCAGTCCGTATAGTTGCTGCCATCGTCTTTCAGCTTGGTTTTCTCTAGGAACGCGTTGAAGTTGAGGACTACGTTGGCCATTTGATCTACAAGACATATTGTAAAAATTTAGACTAAGTTCATGATAATTAAGTTCATCTAATCAAATTATAATGAACTCCCACTCAGATTTGACATCCCTTTGGTCATCTAAGTGTTACACGATCCGAGTCGACTAGGCCGTGTCCGATCATCACGTGAGATGGACTAGTCATCGTCGGTGAACATTCTCATGTAGATCGTATCTTCCATACGACTCGTGTTCGACCTTTCGGTCTCCGTGTTCCGAGGCCATGTCTGTACATGCTAGGCTCGTCAAGTTAACCCTAAGTGTTTTCGCTGTGTAAAACTGTCTTACACCCGTTGTATGTGAACGTAAGAATCTATCACACCCGATCATCACGTGGTGCTTCGAAACGACGAACTGTAGCAACGGTGCACAGTTAGGGGAGAACACTTCTTGAAATTTTTTGTAAGGGATCATCTTATTTACTACCGTCGTTCTAAGTAAACAAGATGCATAAAACATAATAAACATCGCATGCAATTATATAAAGTAGTGACATGATATGGCCAATATCATATAGCTCCTTTGATCTTCATCTTCGGGGCTCCATGATCATCTTGTCACCGGCACGACACCATGATCTCCATCATCGTGTCTTCATGAAGTTGTCACGCCAACGACTACTTCTACTTCTATGACTAACGCGTTTAGTAATAAAGTAAAGTAGTTTACATGGCGTTCTTTAATGACACGCAGGTCATAAAAAATAAAGACAACTCCTATGGCTCCTGCCGGTTGTCATACTCATCGACATGCAAGTCGTGATTCCTATTACAATAGCATGAACATCTCATACATGACATATAGATCATTCATCATTCATCACAACTTTGGCCATATCATATCACAAAGCACTTGCTGCAAAAACAAGTTAGACGTCCTCTAATTGTTGTTTGCAAGTTTTACGTGGCTGAAGTAGGGTTCTAGCAAGAACGTTTTCTTACCTACGTGAAACCACAACGTGATTTGTCAACTTCTATTTACCCTTCATAAGGACCCTTTTCATCGAATCCGCTTCAACTAAAGTAGGAGAGACAGACACCCGCCAGCCACCTTATGCAACTTGTGCATGTTAGTCGGTGGAACCGGTCTCACGTAAGCGTACGTGTAAGGTTGGTCCGGGCCGCTTCATCCCACAATACCGCTGAAGCAAGATAAGACTAGTAGCGGCAAGAAAGTTGACAAATCTACGCCCACAACCAATTGTGTTCTACTAGTGCAAGAAGAACTACGCATAGACCTAGCTCATGATGCCACTGTTGGGTAACGTTGCAGAAAACAAAAATTTTCCTACTCGTTTCACCAAGATCATCTAGGAGTTCATCTAGCAACGAGTCATTGGATGCATCTACGTACCTTGTAGATCGCGAGCGGAAGCGTTCAAAGAACGGGGATGATGTAGTCGAACACGACGTGATTCGAATCACCGGAGATCCTAGCACCGAACGGACGGCACCTCCGCGTTCAACACACGTACGGAACAGCCACGTCTCCTCCTTCTTGATCCAGCAAGGGAGGGAGGAGAGGTTGAGGGAGATGGCACCAGCAGCAGCACGACGGCGTGGTGTTGATGGAGCTGCAGTACTCCGGCAGAGCTTCGCTAAGCAATAAGGAGATGGAGGAGGTGTTGGGGAGGGAGAAGGAGGCAACCAAAGGCCAAGGACTCAAGGTATGAAGTCCCTCCTCTCCCCCACTATATATAGGGGTGCCAAAGGGGGGGTGGCCGGCCCTAGGAGATCCAATCTCCTAGGGGTGCGGCGGCCAAGGGGGGTTTCCCTCCCCCCCAAGGCACCTAGGAGGTGCCTTACCCTCCTAGGACTCTTGCCCCCTTGAACCCTAGGCGCATGGGCCTATGTGGGGATGGTGCCCTTGGCCCAAGCAGGCCAAGGCGCACCCCCTACAGCCCATGTGGCCCCCGGGGATGGGTGGCCCCACCCGGTGGGCCCCCGGGACCCCTCCGGTGGTCCCGGTACAATACCGATAACCCCGAAACTTGTCCCGATGCCCGAAACAGGACTTCCCATATATAAATCTTTACCTCCGGACCATTCCGGAACTCCCCGTGACGTCCGGGATCTCATCCGGGACTCCGAACAACATTCGGGTTACTGCATATACATATCCCTACAACCCTAGCGTAACTGAACCTTAAGTGTGTAGACCCTACGGGTTCGGGAGACATGTAGACATGACCGAGATCGCTCTCCGGTCAATAACCAACAGCGGGATCTGGATACCCATGTTGGCTCCCACATGCTACACGATGATCTCATCGGATGAACCACGATGTCGAGGATTTAATCAACCCCGTATGCAATTCCCTTTGTCAATCGATATGTTACTTGCCCGAGATTCGATCGTCGGTATCCCAATACCTCGTTCAATCTTGTTACCGGCAAGTCACTTTACTCGTACCGTAATGCATGATCCCGTGACCAAACACTTGGTCACTTTGAGCTCATTATGATGATGCATTACTTGAGTGGGCCCAGTGATATCTCTCCGTCATACGGAGTGACAAATCCCAGTCTCGATCCATATAAAACAATAGATACTTTCGGAGATACCTGTAGTGCACCTTTATAGTCACCCAGTTACGTTGTGACGTTTGATACACCCAAAGCACTCCTACGGTATCCAGGAGTTATACGATCTCATGGTCGAAGGAAGAGATACTTTGACATTGCAAAAACTCTAGCAAACGAACTATACGATCTTGTGCTATGTTTAGGATTGGGTCTTGTCCATCACATCATTATCCTAATGATGTGATCCCGTTATCAATGACATCTAATGTCCATAGCCAGGAAACCATGACTATCTATTGATCAACGAGCTAGTCAACTAGAGGCTTACTAGGGACATGTTGGTGTCTGTTATTCACACATGTATTACGATTTCCGGATAACACAATTATAGCATGAATAAAGACAATTATCATGAACAAAGAAATATAATAATAATGCTTTTATTATTGCCTCTAGGGCATATTTCCAACAGTAACATGGGAAAACAGAACAGAAGGATAGAGATTGTGTGTACTATAATACCATCTATGGTCGCGGTGCTCCTTTCGTGTGTGCTTTCTCTAATGATCAAGCAAGCAAAACACCAAGAAGCCTCCGCTAGTCTGGGCTGTTCAATGATGGGATATAGCGGATAAACGCTCGGATCTAGATCTATGTGCAATTAGGCCGAATACTAGTGTGAGAAAACTCAACAGAAGGAAAGAGTGTGTGTGTATGGTGATACCATCCGTGGCCACAGTGCTTCTTTCTTGTGTGATTTCTCAAGTGAGCAAGCAAGCAAAAAACCAACGGGGTGTCGCTGATCTGGGCCGCCCAATCATGGGATTCCGCAGATAAGCGTCGGTGCTAGATCTACATGTTGGATTAGGCCGAATAGTAACATGGGAAAACACAACAGAAAGACAGAGATTGTGTGTACTATGATACCATCCGTGGTCGCGGTGCTCCTTTCGTGTGTGCTTTCTCAAGTGAGCAAGCAATACACCAAGAGGTCGCCGCTGATATAGGCCGCCCAATCATGAAATATAGCGGATAAACGCTCGGATCTGGATCTACATGTGGGCACAGGACTAATACTAATGTGGGGTAAAACAATAGAAGGACAGATAGTGTGTGTACTGTCATACCATCCGTGGCCATGGTGCTTCTTTCTTGTTCGATTTATCAAGTGAGCAAGCAAGCAAAACACCAACGGGACGTCGCTGATCTGGGCTGTCCGATCATGGGATACTGCGGATAAGCGGTCATATCTGGATCTACATGTAGGATTAGGCCCAATACTAACGTGGGAAAACACAACAAAAGGACAGAGAATGTGTGTACTGTAATACCATCTGTGGTCGTGGTGCTCCTTCTATGTGCGCTTTCTCAAGTGAGCAAGCAATACACTAAGAGGTCATCGCTGATCCAGGCCGCCCAATCATGGGATATAACGGATAAGCTTTCGGATCTAGATCTACGTGTGGGCATAGGCCTAACACTAACATGGAAAAACACAACAAAAGGACAGAGAGTGTGTGTATTGTGATATCATCCGTGGCCGTGGTGCTTCTTTCGTGTGCGCTTTCTCAAATGAGCAAGCAAGCAAAACACCAAGAGGCCACCGCTGATCTAGGCCATCCAATCATGGGATATAGCGGACAAGCGGTCAGATTTTGATTTACACGTGAGATTAGGCCGAATATTAACATGAGAAAACACAACAGAATGAGAGAGAGTGTGTGTACTGTGATACCATCTGTGCCTGTTGTGCTTCTTTCTTGTGCGCTTTCTCAAGTGAGCAAGCAAGCAAGCAAAACAACAAGAGGCCGCTACTGATCACTACTAGATTCTGCAAATAGCCCTAGGGACGGATACCTTAAGCAAACGGGTAAAAACGCTACGGAAAGGGGTTTCCCTAGTGTACTGCGATGGCCTGGCTTATTAGGGATGATAGACTACTCATATCAATAAGGAATTCCTTCTTTTCCGGGAGCCCATTCAGACAGAACTCCAAAGTTAAGCGTGCTTAGCTTGGAGTAGTGTCAGGATGGGTGACCGACCGGGAAGTTGCTCCCGGGTGCGCACGAGTGAGGACAAAGTGCACAGAAAAGACTAGTATTGATCTATGGGGTTAGTCTAGATCCCGCCAGGAGTAACGACCACCGGCGGGTGTGTCCGGGGCGTTACAAGTTGGTATCAGAGCCGACCCTCCCGGTTACATGGATGGTTGCAGACAGGTGCGTGGTCATGTTGTTCATGATGTTTGTGACCCGTCGTGGCACACGGCATGGCACATGTACTGGACTGGAAGCACATACATATGTGCCAAGAGGGAACGTTCCTGTGGCCCGACGGGGACGTCGGTTCCTCTGAGTAGGGGTGTATGTGATGGCCTGGCTTATTAGGGATGATAGACTACTCATATCAATAAGAAATTCCTTCTTTTCCGGGAGCCCATTCAGACAGAACTCCAAAGTTAAGCGTGCTTAGCTTGGAGTAGTGTCAGGATGGGTGACCGACCGGGAAGTTGCTCCCGGGACTACTCATATCAATAAGAAATTCCTTCTTTTCCGGGAGCCCATTCAGACAGAACTCCAAAGTTAAGCGTGCTTAGCTTGGAGTAGTGTCAGGATGGGTGACCGACTGGGAAGTTGCTCCCGGGTGCGCACGAGTGAGGACAAAGTGCACAGAAAAGACTAGTATTGATCTATGGGGCCAGTCTAGATCCCGCCAGGAGTAACGACCACCGGCGGGTGTGTCCGGGGCGTTACATGTACCCCCTAGGGAAATCGCCCTAGGGCACGAGTGATGGGGAAATCTCAGTTCATTACATTAACATGATTCATAATTCTCAAAATAAGATCAACCTATGGTGTAGCACTAAATTCACGCTTCATAAAACAACCAGATCAACACGTTCATATAATTTTAAAATGTTTCGTATAACTCAAAATAATATTATTTTAAAAAAGTTCATGTGTTTCAAAAATATGTTAATTACATTTTTAATTACAATGTACAGAATGTCAATGTAGTTCAAGAAATTTTTTGTATCATTAAAAAATTGTTTCTACCTGTGTTTGAAAAATATGTTTAACACACATTCTAAATAAGTTCAAACCTTGTGTTTAGAAAAAATATTAATCATGTATTAAAAAATTAATGTACATAAAAATATGTTTCAGATGTATACGAAAAACTTATATTGTGTAAAAAAGACAGACATCATAATACATTTTAAAAAATATTGATCATGTATTTAAAAAATGTTAAACATGTATAATTGTTTTCCTTATGTGTCAAAAAAAAGTTTATTGAAATATTAGACATATGATGAGAAGAAAGAAAAACCCAAAGACAAATGAAGATGGAAACAAACAAAATCATAGAAATAAAAGAAAAGTACAAAAGCAAAAACAAAAGGAAAACGCTTGACACACTGAAAAAACAGATAAACAAAAGCACATGAAAATATTACTCGAATGTATCTAGATTATTGGGCCGGCCCAATAGCATTGCGCTACATACAAAATATATTAGGATCAGTACGGGCGATACATAGCTTTCGCGGGGTTGTTGTTGTAGTACAAAGGGGGAGCGCCTATACAGCGCTTCAGGCGGGAGCCACTAGTTAACGAGCACTTCTTCGGGAGCCTCGCAACGATCAGCACCACTTGGCGCGCTCTAAGCCATTCGCCATGTGTCGTGCTCTAAGCGCTCATTCCGGATTTTATTTTTTTATTTTTCCGCACGCGTTTTCGTCTATTTAAATGGTTTTTTTTTGTTTTTTTATGTTTTGGTTTTTCACCGGTCTTTCTTAGCTTTTCGACAAAAAACTTTTTTTCGGGAAAAATATTTCTTTTGCGCGAAAAATGCGTTTTGTTTTTTTTCCTTTTGCGAGAGTCACGGTTTTGCTTTCGTGACAGTCATGGCCGTGCCTCTCGAAAACGAAAAAACATGTTTTCTGTTTTTTTCCTTTCGCGAGAGTCACGGTTTTGATTCCGCGAGAGGCACGGATGTGCTTTCCCGAAAGTCACAGCCGTGCCTCTCGAAAACAAAAAAAAGCTTTTCTGTTTTTTTTCCTTTCGCGAGAGTCACAGTTTTGCTTCCGCGAGAGGCACAGGTGTAATTTCGCGAGAGTCACGGCCGTGCCTCTCGGAAACGGAAAAAGCACTTTTTTTCGCGAGAGTCACGATTTTGCTTCCGCGAGAGGCACGGCTGTGCTTTCGCGAGAGTCACGGCCGTGCCTCTTCGGAAATGGGAAAAAATGCCTTTTCTCTTTTTTTCCTTCCGCGGGAGGCACGGCTTTTAGGGTTTAGGGTTTAGGGTTTAGGGTTTAGGGTTTAGGGTTAGGGTTTAGGATGGCTTTCTATATTCTACAAAATCACTGCCCAATATAATCAAATTACTCGCACGAACATTTTTTATGGTTTGCTTCACTTTCAGTCAATTATTACAAGGAGCCACTACACACACACACGCACACGTGCACGCATGCACACGCACACACACATCTCATGCAATGGAGGTAGCGATGGCTCTGATGCCGGTTCCTATGGCTATATTAGCTCGTTTGGCTTCGACCCCGATGGTGGCTGCAACCTGGGGTCGGGACCAGAGGGCTAATCCGAGTCGCTATGTCGCATTGTTGTGCGCATAGTGCTTTTGCAACATCTGTGAAGAGCGACATCCATGGCGACTATACTAGATTTCCCTCCCGAAGCGGGTATGTCTTTCCTCTCTCATTGATTCATCACCGGACTTCCAATTTGCTAGGGTTAGTACTATTGGCTAGTTTAGAAGTCCTAGGGCTTAGATTTGTGTTGACCTTAGGTTTGGTGTCAAATTTATGTTGGATGATGAGATTTGGTAGACGTGCTTCATTTTGGTGGTCCAAAATTTCTGAAGTGAAGTCATGCCGCTCAAATGTTAGATTTTGAATGTTATGCCATCGATTTTGAATGTTTTATTTGGTTCCTTGTATTATACAAACGTGAAGTGCTAGGATTGGAAAGTTTACCACTTGCGGACGATAACTCCAAGGTGCATGAAATGCATTGAATCCAGCCCCTCTCTACTGGCTAGAAATGGGAAAGATCAAGGGAGAGAATCATGTCATGGTAGCAATTTTTTTAACTAGCACAATGCCCGTGCGTTGCTACGAAACTATAAAATATGAGGAGTTAGATCACTGGCTTAGGAAATCATCAAAATACATTGGTGCCATTTTTGGAAATATGCCCTAGAGGCAATAATAAAAGGATTATTATTATATTTCCTTGTTCATGATAATTGTCTTTTATTCATGCTATAATTGTGTTATCCGGAAATCGTAATACATGTGTGAATACATAGACACCAACATGTCCCTAGTAAGCCTCTAGTTGACTAGCTCGTTGATCAATAGATAGTCATGGTTTCCTGACTATGGACATTGGATGTCATTGATAACGAGATCACATCATTAGGAGAATGATGTGATGGACAAGACCCAATCCTAAACATAGCACAAAGATCGTATAGTTCGTTTGCTAGAGTTTTTCCAATGTCAAGTATCTTTTCCTTAGACCATGAGATCGTGTAACTCCCGGATACCGTAGGAGTGCTTTGGGTGTACCAAACGTCACAACATAACTGGGTGACTATAAAGCTATACTACGGGTATCTCTGAAAGTGTCTGTTGGGTTGACACGGATCAAGACTGGGATTTGTCACTCCGTATGACGGAGAGGTATCTTTGGGCCCACTCGGTAATGCATCATCATAATGAGCTCAAAGTGACCAAGTGTCTGGTCACGGGATCATGCATTACGGTACGAGTAAAGTGACTTGCCGGTAACGAGATTGAACGAGGTATTGGGATACCGACGATCGAATCTCGGGCAAGTAACGTACCGATTGACAAAGGGAATTGTATACGGGGTTGCTTGAATCCTCGACATCGTGGTTCATCCGATGAGATCATCGAGGAGCATGTGGGAGCCAACATGGGTATCCAGATCCCGCTGTTGGTTATTGACCGGAGAGCCGTCTCGGTCATGTCTACATGTCTCCCGAACCCGTAGGGTCTACACACTTAAGGTTCGGTGACACTAGGGTTGTAGAGATATGAATATGCAGTAACCCGAAAGTTGTTCGGAGTCCTGGATGAGATCTCGGACGTCATGAGGAGTTCCGGAATGGTCCGGAGGTGAAGAATTATATATAGGAAGTGCAGTTTCGGCCATCGGGAGAGTTTCGGGGGTCACCGATATTGTACCGGGACCACCGGAAGGGTCCCGGGGGTCCACTGGGTGGGGCCACCCATCCCGGAGGGCCCCATGGGCTGAAGTGGGGAGGGGAACCAGCCCATAGTGGGCTGGTGCGCCCCCTTTCACCCACCCCATGCGCCTAGGTTGGGAACCCTAGGGTGGGGGGGCGCCCCACCTGGCTTGGGGGGCACTCCACCCCTTGGCCGGCGCCCCCCTAGGGGATCCTATATAAAGGGGGGGGGAGGGAGGGGCAGCCGCACCCTTGACTCTTGGCGCCTCCCTCTCCCCTGCTACACCTCTCCCTCTCGCAGTAGAACGACGAAGCCCTGCTGCGGTGACTCCTGCATCCACCACCACGCCGTCGTGCTGCGGTGACTCCTGCACCCTTGACTCCTGCATTCTTCCGCGAGAGGCACGGTTGTGATTTCGTGAGAGGCACGCGCGTGCCTCTTTCGGAAAGGAAAAAAAATCCGTGCTCTCGGTTTGGTTTTCTCGTCCGGTTTTTTTCATGAAAAAAAGTTTGTCAAAACCTATCAACATGGGATCTAGTTTTGAAGATCTCAACGCGAGGAATCCAACGGTGAAAGTGGTTTGAGATTTGGACGCATGGTTTGAGAGATAAAACATTTTGAATAAACAGATCTACGAAAAAAAGGGAAAACTCCCAGTGTGTCACTTGTCACAACCCGGGGAGTTGGAGTGATCTCTGCAAAGAGTACTTCTGAACTAGTGATTTCGGCTTCAGGCACTCCCGAATGGGCGCCCCTATGTCTCACATAAAGCAAGACAGCGCTCGCGTCCGGGCGAGCCTAGACGGGCCGGCCCAGCCGAGCGGGAGCCACGACCTGTTCTTTTTTTCCTTTTTTTTCTATTTTCTATTTTTCTACTTTTTTATATTGAAAATAGTATTCATATATATATATATATATATATATATATATTTTTTTTCTAATTTTTGTATACACAACAATACTCTCTTCAAAAACACATTTGATTTTTTTAATAAGTAGTAAAAATGTCGAACAAGTGTTTGAAAAATGTTGAATAAGTATTAAAAATGTTGAACAAGTATTTGAAAAATATTGAATAAGTATTAAAAAATATTGAACGAGTATATGAAAAATGTTGAAAATTATATAAAAAATGTTGCACTAGAATTTTAAAAAATTTGAATAATTATTTGAAAATGTTGAATAAGTATTAAAAATGTTGAAAAAGTATTTAAAAATATTGACTAGGTATTAAAAATGTTGAAACAAGTGTATGAAAAATATAGAATAAGTATTTGAAAACATTGAATAAGTATTAAAAATGTTGAACTAGTATTTTAGAAAAGTGATATAACTATGAAAATGTTCAACATTTATTTGAAAAATGTTGAAATAACATTTGGGCAATGTTGAATGTGTAATCAAAAAGTGTTGATCACTTGTTAGAGAAAATGTTTTTGACATGTACAAAAAAGAAGAGAAAAAGCAATGAAAACCGAAGAAACAAACGAAAGAAGAATGAGAAAAATAAAAAGCGGAGAAGGAAAAAGAAAAAGAATAGAAAAAGTGAAAAAAGGTTGGAAACCCGAATAACACAGAAGAATATGAAGAATGAAAAGAAAAAACGGGAAAAAGGAAAACAGAAAAAGCAAACTTCCTACTCAAATAACCGGCAGAAACAGAAAAACCCAATGACGCCAGTGGTACAGTAAAAACAAATAATAAAGAAAACAGGAAAAAGAACAGCAGATTGAATAATGGCTTTTGTTTTGTTCAAGTAGGTCCTGTCCTACATATTGGACAAGAACTCAATGCTAGCAGGTAGAACAAGTTGAACAATGTAAGTCAAATATACACTTGGAGAGCCACCACTAGAACAAGTAGCAGAAATCAGAAGCAAAACAACACTCTGAGTTTGGAAAGGTATGTCTACTGCTCAATGTTGGGGATATCGCTTATCAGGAACTTATCGATCGACCCATGATAAGGGGTAAATCGGTCAGTTTATCGCCATATCGGCTGATTTATCGTCATATCGGTTGATTTATTTTATCAGCCAGACATCGATAAGCGATAAATCGGCGATTTATCGAAATATCGGAAGATATCTTCATGCTTCGAGTAACACTAAAGATTCGAAATTCATATAAATGCTTTCTTCCGGTCACACCAAATATTCAATATTCATATTAATTCCTTCATTAACCAAGCATAAAGGTAACTACATATGCATGACTTTGATCAATGTCTGCCCTTGCGCTTTTTTGTATATGCCTGGACTTGTGAACCGTAACACACACCTTCATCCCACACGCAAAAAGAAACTTAACAAATAAAGTTCTCACACAGGCAGACGCAAAAGGGAATGCATGCTACAGAAAACTGATTGTGGGTAACAAATGATTAGAGAAACAATTCCTGGTGATGTCCACCCATGGTTACAGAGAAGCAAGCACTTGATGGCTAAGTGTCTGAAGGGGAACACATACCAGCAATATAAGAAGGTGCAATGGATACAAGAATGAATTGCGACAGTGTTTCACTTGCAAGAAATAGGACCACAATCACAAGATCATTGTGGTGGCCGGAAGAGCACCACCACTACACAACATGACAACCACAATCGCCCACGGCTTGATGGCCGAACTATCTAAGGGCACAGAGAGAGAGAGAGGGAGAGGGAATGGGGGCTCACCCCAACCCATGTAGCCGAACACTGAGGTACCGACGGTGTCCGGTATGGTTCAGGTGCCGCCGGCTGGCAATCAGTTCCCAGTGGGTCGATCACTGGTGGCAAGCTGCTCTAGAATCATATGCTCAGCAGTCAGCGGACCAGCGATACTCGTTGCCTATAACAAAAAGAAAGCACGTTTCACTGGTGGCAAGCTGCCCTAGAATCATATTGGACAAGAACTCAATGCTTGTGCAGTGGGCTAGCAGCATTGCCTCGCAACGAGGAGAACCAAGTTTGATCCGTTGCGCGGACAGACTTTCTAGTCTTTATTTTTCCCAAAAATAAGCGCTGGTGGGCTGGCCCAATACTGTAGCGTCTCGACGCGAGAGGGTTCGTCCGGCTCGCTTAAAGCGAGAAATAGCTCTCGCACTTACACAATATGTAGATGGGCCACGGCCTAAATCTTTGATAGGTAGCTCTGACTGTTCGCCATTTCTACACGGGTATGGGTTGACTTATTTTTTATTTCGGTCATTTTCTACTGAAAATGAATTTTACAAATCATTAATTTGAAGAAAGTTTTTATACTTTTTTAAAAATCATGAATTTTAAGAATTTTTGTGATTTTTTTTTAAATTCATGATTGGAAAAATAGTGAACTCAAAAAAAGTTTGTGAATTTGAAAAAGGTTCATGTATTTGAAAAAATCTTGTGAGTCTGAATTTTTTTTTGTGAATTTGATTAAAATTCATGATTTTTAAAGAAACATGAGCTCAAAAAGTTCATGAATTTCTAAAAAATTTGTGAAATTTGAAAAAGTTTATGATTTTGAAAAAAAAATCATGTGTTCAAAAAAGTTCACGAATACTGTAGCGTCTCGACGCGAGATGGTCCCTTCCGGCTCGCTTAAAGCGAGAAATAGCTGTCGCGCATACACAATCTCTAGATATGCCACGACCTAAATCTTTGATCGCTAGCAATTCCAATTCTCCACCTATAGGTAGCTTTGACCGTTCGCGATTTCTACATGGGTACGGGTCAACTTATTTTTTATTTCGATCATTTTCTATTGAAAATGAATTTCCATTTTTACAAACCATTAAATTTAAGATTTTTTTATAATTTGTAAAAAATCATGAATTTTAAGAATGTTTGCGATTTTTTAAAAAAACTTCATGATTTGGAAAAAATAGTGGACTCGAAAAAAGTTTGTGAATTTGAAAAAAGCTTGTGATTTTAAAAAAAGTTTGTGAATTTGAATAAAATTCATGATTTTGAAAAAAGATGAACTAAAAAAGATCTTGAATTTAAAAAAAGTTAGTGAAATTTGATTTTTTTTATGAATCTGAAAATATTTCATGTGGTCAAAAAAGTTCATGAATTCAATAAAACTTCATGGAAGTTTGTTTTTAAAGAATTCAAATATTTGAAAGAAGTCCATAAATTTAGGACAAAGCTCACAAATTTGAAAGAAGCTCGCAAATTTTGAGAAAGTTAAATTATTTTTAGAACGTTCACAAATTTTTAAAAATCACAAAAAATAAAGTAAAAGTCGGAAATAGGGAAAAATTTCACAAAATTTGGAAAAGGTAAATTTGAAAAAGTTCATGAGTTTCATAAAACAAAAACAAAAAACTAAAAGAAAAAACGGGACAAAAACCAAGTGAAAACTAGTATAAACCAGAAAACCAAAATGTATAAAAAACTGGTTGGGAAGTTTCTAGAAGGCTTTCATAAACGGAGGGGCTTCTGAAAACTGAAACAAAGCTTGTTCATCTCAAAGGGGAACCGGAGCTGGAGGGGGTGGATGGCCAACAACTCTTGTTCTCTCCTTTTTAGATGCATCAAGGAACCAGGAAGCCACCTACATGCAGGAAAACCACTATAATATTTCCAATCAGGTTGCACCAGATATATATTAAAACCATTATAGAAATTCCTATTAAAAAATTGTGGCAGGATGTAATAGTTGATCTAATGAAAAAGAACATTTTATATTACAAGCTCGACGAATTGTTGGGTGGACTGTAACGCGGCAGAAAACAAAAAAAATTCCGACCTACGCACCAGCCCAGGACTATTATGGAGACTGCATACAAGGTTTGATATTTTTCATTACCGACTCGTAGCGCAGCGGAAGTAGAGTCGATGACGAACAGTGGTGCAGATCCCCGCAGCTAGGATTTACAACCTCCCAACCGCGAGGATGTATACCCTCGTCTGCCCCTCGGACAGCCCTCCGGGAGGTGGTCAAACAGTCCCCCGGATGGTGTCGCGGACAGCCCTTCGGGAGGACCTTCGAAACTCGGACGGTCACTCGGACAACCCTTTGGGAGGACCTTTGAAACTCGGACGGTCAGACGGACAGCCCTTCGGGAGGCACTCTCGAACTAAGACCGAAACTACGATCTCTCTAGAGTTGCACACATACGGTGTCATCTATCCGGCAGGGCTTCGCTGTCCAGAACTAGTTCCCACCGGAACCCAGACAGCCTTTCGGCTCTACGAAACTATTTCGCGGAGAGGGAGAGAGAAGCCAGATCATTGCAATGACACTTGTATGTGAGAAAGAGTGAGTATGGAGAGTGCCTCTCCACCTCTATTTATAGGAAACCCAAGGGGTAGGGGACACATGAAAAACCCAAAAATGCCCACACTTTATGTCACACAGAAAGGGCATAAAGGGCATAAAGGGATGACAAGTGGAGCCCCATGGAGGAGCTGCACCCTCCGACGTCCCACCTTCATGGGGCCCCCCAAAGGGGGTTCCTTAATCCCCAAGTCCTTCTAGAAGCCTTTTGGGAAAAGCCCCAAAAAGTGGCTTTTCATAAACATCCCAAAAATCACTTTCACTATTCACGACGACATTTTTCAGCGTCCGTTCGGACTGAAAATATTTATGTGGGCTTAGAACATTTCCAGTACCTACTAAAATAATTTTCAACGCGTTCTGAAACAATTCCGGATTAGTGATTTTCATCTGCGAAAAGCATCTGAAGTGGTTCCGGCAGCTCCGGAGCATATCCAGCTTTTATCCCGGAAAATTCCAGAAAGTTTCCAGAATGACTCTGGCACCCTCCAAGAATTATCAGGCATGTGCCGAAACCAATTTGACTTAATAGTATATCCCGGAACAACTTTCCGGTTTCACCGAAACTCATTCGATGACCTCTCTCTACAGAACTTTTCCGCTGTCCGAAACCTTTCCGGTGTCCGAAACTTTTTCGGTGTTTTTCTCTCAGACTCTCTATCTAGTATTCAGCAGATAGATAACCCTTAAGCATGTGACCCTATAGGTCGGTGAAGTATAGACATGACCCAAAACCCCTTCCGATCAATGATCAACATCGGAGCCGTGGACACCCATATTGACCCCTATACCCACACGAATAAATATTCGAGTGAACCTCCAGTTGCAGTGAGCTATTCCTGTTGCTTCACGATATGTCACAAACACCCGAGGTGAGATTTGTTGCATCCCCATGGACGAACAATTTGTCCACCATGCAAGTTACCTCGTTACTGGTTTTGTTTTCTTTTCTCGTTTCCGTGTTCCGGCATCCCAGTGATCAAATCACACTGCATCTGGCCAGACGATGATGAATACAGTAATACCGAGAGGGCCTGAGAATATCTCTCCATCGTCGGATGAGCAAATCCCAATCTTGAGCTATCAAGTTACTTGACACACTTTTCCATGAACCCGTAAGCCGCCCATTTATGAATGACGTTTAACAAACCCCAAAGTTCATAAAGCAAGCATGAAGAAACTCGATACTCTCATGGTCTAAGGAATCATGCAAACGTTAACCATCTCTGTGTTATGTACCATTAACTTGTGACGAATGAATCTCATAGCATAACATCAGTCCGGGTCGGTTCAGCACAAATGTTCTCTTAACATTGTGCCCTCAAAGTTGCTGGCATAGACATGCCCATGATCAGGAAAACAGAACCATCATGCAACACTTGAGCTAGTCTTAGAGGCCAGACTAGGAATACTTCTTACCGTTTATTATTTCACACGTGCATATGAGTCTTCCTCCGAGCCTCGTGGATATTGCAGACTCGAGAATCATTGCAGTTATAGCATGAAACATAAACATAATTATGAACTCAGAGATAAATTATATTATTTATTATTGCCTCTAGGGCTTATCTCCTACATGGACATCTCTTCACTTCTTGAGTAGCTTGCCGGTGTAGTTGGTTGTTGAATGCGGTGTGGTGTCAGCGCTGTCGTCGGCCCATGGCGTCATGCACTGTCCTATTCTCTTTCTTCTCAACGTAATATACGTACATTGCAGCTCGATCTCCTGCATCGTTCGTTCGAGAAGAGAAATGTTTAGCTAGCTAGCTGTCTACACGGCGTAGATAAGATGTACTCGTATGATTGTCGGCGTGAGTGTGACTCAAGATGAAAGACTTGACTATGGAGAGCAAGCGTCGTCTAGTCAGGTCAACGTGCAACTGGCTCAACGTCGTTTAATTGATCAGATCAAATATTGACCCTCCTAATCACTTGTTGAGCTTGAGTTTTCTTTTTTTCTTTCAACTAGCACAGTGGCCCGCTCGATGCGCGGGCTAGTTTTATAAATTTCAATAATGAGAACATACTATTTATGTGGTCTAGAGCGTGTGTGGTAAAAAATAAAAGGAAATTTTGAAAATTCTCACAGTAAAGTGATTATTATGGTTGAAACAAAAATGAAGAACAATTATAATAAAGGAACATTACTCTTAATTTTGATTAACTTGTACACGTAAATTCACAAAATAGATAATATGAAAAGCATTGGTGAATTTCATTGTATTCACAACAGTCTTAAATTGGCCCTGGGCACCATGTCCTTGCACCACTTAAGCAACTTTCATCATAGGAGGGTGATTACCGGTTGCATTGTATGGTAAACAGGAGAATTCAACTTCAAAGCTATAATGCACTGCCAAGAGATTGACTAATACTCCTTGGTGTCTCCACAAGAGCAGTGTAATTGTAGATCTGTTTAAGCATACTACATCCATAGACACTTAAGATATGAAATCGCTACTACAAGAGAAAAGTAATATAGCATAGTCTTCGTTCTACCACACTTTTCTGGTCAGCAATCTTGGCATTAGTTATCCCGTGCAAGACCAGGACACTTGTGGGAACTCTAAGTATTAAGACAATAACTACATGAACATTACAACAGTTCTTTCGGTTCCTATTGATCTGTGGTGCCTGCAATAAAAATAAAGATCTAAACTGATATCCCACAACATTGCAATCTAATTAAGTGGTTGATATCTAAATAATTCTAAGTGTAGTAAACTTTCACACACTTGTCTCCCCGCTTGCAAGCAAGAAAAATAATAATCTTGCACACATTCATCTACCATAAATTATTGTTGTGTTACACACGTACCTAGTATCAAAACACCATTCACATGACTGAATCATCATTCATAAACAACTTGAGGTTGGTTACGGCATATTTGAAGTACCTAACGCATACTTGTGAAACAAAATGCTCTAGTGCTTGATCAAAATACCAATTTAGAATAGGCCAATCACCTTTTTTAGAAAACTTCCAGACCAATTGCAGACATCGTGTATTTATTCACCTTCCACAACAGAGTTAAAAGGGAACTTGAACAATATAATAGTACAAAATAATGGGGCGACATTAAAGCATGTAAATGCAACAGCACGAAATGGAAAACTATATACTGCTTCAAAAGAATTGAAGCAAGAGGTGTGGTGAAGTATAGCATGTTACTTTTGGCATCCTGCGCATGTTCCTGAAGAACCCACCATCCTTTGGTAAATATATTCATCAAGTTCGCCAGAAGTCCATTTCTGTAATAGAATGTTAAGCATACTGTAAAAATTGATCTAGTACAATGCTCACAGAAGCAATATGGTGTCTTGTACATAACTCATATGCGACATCAACTATTTATCTCCATGGTGAACCCAATTCAAATTGGTTGGTCAATAACACTTGAGAAAAATTCAAAACAAACGCAACAACTTTGAGAGAGACCAAAGATGGGGACGTGCCACTTATATAAGGTTATTCTTTTTTATTGCATTACAACATGTAATCACAAGCTTGAGCCTAAATGGACTTTCTTATACGTAAACACCATTAACTACTGAGTATCAACACAACTTTGATAGAATGATAAGATGTGATAAATATACAGTTTTGTAAATGTCCATGTCAAGCTAGCAAAGAGAATACATGAATACATAGTTTTAAGGATATAATGGTATTCTATAAGTAGTACGTTTCCATGGAGTATTGCAGGAATATGTAGCAAAAAGGAGCTTCAGACAAAACTGGATGGGAATACCTCGTCTTTTTAAGATAAGAAACTGTCCAAAAGTACAACCCTTTTCTTACTGAGAAATAATAGATATGTCCAAACGGGCAACAACATCACTGTTTTCTTCTTTAAAACCTATCCAGTTAAAGGAACTTCCAGAAAATTAAACAAATATTTGAATTAGCCCTGGTAAACCTACAGCTTATAGTGAGCGACATATTTCTTCCTGTGGCAAATGCATTGCCTGTTTAGTTTTTGAATCATCTGATCCTACATTTCTCTTTTACCTAATAGAGTCAGTGTACCTTTAATTCTCCAGATTTCAGACAGAGAATAACTACTACTATCTAAAGATCTTGAACTCGTAATTGCAGCCAACTGAATCCAAATATTTATATAATATTTAGTGAACCTTCAAATACGGTGGGAGACAAAACAGATCATCTTATTCGTTCTAATCTCCTAGTTATCCTTATTGTACGTCTCATCATCTTGAATATACAATAATTACTTAGCAAGACACACCTTCATGATTTGTTCATCCAAGTAACCACATGTTCTGTTATTCTGCTGGGAGCAACTCAAACCTCCTCTAGATATCTCTCATCTCTCTCTATCCACTTCGCCGATTCTTTGATTTTCTAATTTCAAGTGATCAAGGACAGAAGGAAGCTGAGTGCACTTGAGAGTAGCTCAGCTAGGCCCTGATGCATATCACACGACTTCTTGCATGACCTGTCATGCATGGACAATTAACAGGAGTCACGTAACTTCCGGACAGCGGATTAATAGGCTGATCTTTAGGGAAAAAATTGGGTGGAGACAGTCTCCAAATCTCCTTCATCACTCCATATCTAGATCCAACTACCGTGTCCTTGCAAAGAATTCCATGGCCTTCTATCCTGCTCCCAAGGCACTACCCAGCTCGGCTTGATGGCTGCACTGCCCCGTAAACACCCGCTCGATTTTCCCCTGCCTTTCGGCCAATCACCCAACCCTATACCTAAAGGAAAGCAACCGAGCTCTGTGCTTAGTCTAATCCGTGGTGTGCTTGCAGATCAACTGATTTCCATGGCATCCATGATGGAGCACGGTCAGCTTAATTTTCTTCACACATGTGCATTGATCTTTCAGCTAGTAAGTGATAGCACCAGGAGATCATCAATTGAGTACATGCGTACAAGAAAGGCCTGTGCCTGAAGAACAACATGTCCCAATAGCCAATTTTACTGATACATGTACGTCTCAGCTTCACACAGCCGTCCACGAGCATGCCAAGTTTCTCATCGTCTTGTTGCTTCTGCTTTGCTTGGTCACTATGGGCATCTTCCTCTCCCAGAGAATACACAAACAAATCAGGACCTACTATGTGTTGTCTGCTGTCTACACCAACAACCGTGTCCTTGCGAAGAATTCCACGACCTTCTCTCCTCCTCGCAAGGCACTACCCCGCCCGGCTTGATGGCTGCATGGCCCCGTAAACACCCGCTCGATTTTACCATGACTTTCGCCCAATCACCCTAAAGGAAAGTGAGCGAGCTCTGTGTGAATTCCATGGCATCCATGCTGGAGCACGGCCAGCTTAACAGTCCTCACACATGCGCATTGATCTTATCTAATGGACAACAAAATTTAGTCTATTAAATTAACGGTTAGATGTTTATAATTTTTGTGGTAATTTCTAGTGATTTATCTTTTTTCTGGTTAACCCGTCAAGTATTTTATATATATAATAGATAGATGATGATTGTCTAAGCTTGATTAGGATGGCTTTCTATATTCTAGAAAATCACTGCCCAATATAATCAAATTACTCGCACGAACATTTTTTATGGTTTGCTTCACTTTCAGTCAATTATTACAAGGAGCCACTACACACACACGCACACGCGCACGCACGCACACGCACACACACATCTCATGCAATGGAGGTAGCGATGGCTCTGATGCCGGTTCCTATGGCTATATTAGCTCGTTTGGCTTCGACCCCGATGGTGGCTGCAACCTGGGGTCGGGACCAGAGGGCTAATCCGAGTCGCTATGTCGCATTGTTGTGCGCATAGTGCTTTTGCAACATCTGTGAAGAGCGACATCCATGGCGACTATACTAGATTTCCCTCCCGGAGCGGGTACGTCTTTCCTCTCTCATTGATTCATCATTGGACTTCCAATTTGCTAGGGTTAGTACTGTTGGAAATATGCCCTAGAGGCAATAATAAATTAGTTATTATTATATTTCCTTGTTCATGATAATTGTCTTTTATTCATGCTATAACTATATTAACCGGAAATCGTAATACACGTGTGAATACATAGACCACAACCATGTCCCTAGTAAGCCTCTAGTTGACTAGCTCGTTGATCAATAGATGGTTACGGTTTCCTAACCATGGACATTGGATGTCGTTGATAACGGGATCACATCATTAGGAGAATCATGTGATGGACAAGACCCAATCCTAAGCCTAGCATAAAGATCGTGTAGTTCATTTGCTAGAGCTTTGCCAATGTCAAGTATCTCTTCCTTCGACCATGAGAGCGTGTAACTCCTGGATACCGTAGGAATGCTTTGGGTGTATCAAACGTCACAACGTAACTGGGTGACTATAAAGGTGCACTACAGGTATCTCCGAAAGTATCTATTGTTTTATGCGGATCGAGACTGGGATTTGTCACTCCGTGTAAACGGAGAGGTATCTCTGGGCCCACTCGGTAGGACATCATCATATGCGCAATGTGACCAAAGAGTTGATCACGGGATGATGTGTTATGGAACGAGTAAAGAGACTTGCCGGTAACGAGATTGAACAAGGTATTGGATACCGACGATCGAATCTCAGGCAAGTAACATACCGATAGATAAAGGGAATTGAATATGGGATTGATTAAGTCCTTGACATCGTGGTTCATCCGATGAGATCATCGTGGAACATGTGGGAGCCATCATGGGTATCCAGATCCCGCTGTTGGTTATTGACCGAAGAGTCATCTCGGTCATGTCTGCATGTCTCCCGAACCCGTAGGGTCTACACACTTAAGGTTCGGTGACGCTAGGGTTGTAGAGATATTAGTATGCGGTAACCCGAAAGTTGTTCGGAGTCCCGGATGAGATCCCGGACGTCACGAGGAGTTCCGGAATGGTCCGGAGGTAAAGAATTATATATAGGAAGTGCTATTTCGGCCATCGGGACAAGTTTCGGGGTCATCGGTATTGTACCGGGACCATCGGAAGGGTCCCGGGGGTCCACCGGGTGGGGCCACCTGCCCCGGGGGGCCACATGGGCTGTAGGGGGTGCGCCTTGGCCTACATGGGCCAAGGGCACCAGCCCCAAGAGGCCCATGCGCCAAGAGAAGAGAAAAAGGGGAGAGTCCTAAAGGGGGAAGGCACCTCCGAGGTGCCTTGGGGAGGATGGGCTCCTCCCCACCCTTGGCCGCACCCTTCCTTGGAGGAAGGGGCAAGGCTGCGCCCTCCCCCTCTCCCTTGGCCCTATATATAGTGGGGAAAAGGAGGAGCAAACCAATCTAAGGCCTGGCGCCTCCCTCTCCCTCCCGTGACACATCTACCTCCTCCCGCAGCGCTTAGCGAAGCCCTGTTGGAATCCCGCTACTTCCACCACGTCGTCGTGCTGCTGGATCTCCATCAACCTCTCCCTCTCTCCTTACTGGATCAAGGCATGGGAGATGTCACCGGGCTGTACGTGTGTTGAACGCGGAGGTGCCGTGCGTTCGACACTTGATCATCGGTGATTTGAATCACGACGAGTACGACTTCATCAACCCCGTTCACTTGAACGCTTCCGCTTAGCGATCTACAAGGGTATGTAGATGCACTCTCCTTCCCCTCATTGCTGGTTTCTCCATAGATAGATCTTGGTAATACGTAGGAAAATTTTGAATTTCTGCTACGTTCCCCAACAAGTACTATTGGCTAGTTTGGAAGTCCTAGGGCTTAGATTTGTGTTGACCTTAGGTTTGGTGTCAAATTTATGTTGGATGATGAGATTTGGTAGACGTGCTTCATTTTGGTGGTCCAAAATTTTTGAAGTGAAGTCATGCCGCTCAAATGTTAGATTTTGAATGTTATGCCATCGATTTTGAATGTTTTATTTGGTTCCTTGTATTATACAAACGTGAAGTGCTAGGATTGGAAAGTTTACCACTTGCGGACGATAACTCCAAGGTGCATGAAATGCATTGAATCCAGCCCCTCTCTACTGGCTAGAAATGGGAAAGATCAAGGGAGAGAATCATGTCATGGTAGCAATTTTTTTAACTAGCACAATGCCCGTGCGTTGCTACGAAATTATAAAATATGAGGAGTTAGATCACTGGCTTAGGAAATCATCAAAATACATTGGTGCCATTGTTGGAAATATGCCCTAGAGGCAATAATAAAAGGATTATTATTATATTTCCTTGTTCATGATAATTGTCTTTTATTCATGCTATAATTGTGTTATCCGGAAATCGTAATACATGTGTGAATACATAGACACCAATATGTCCCTAGTAAGCCTCTAGTTGACTAGCTCGTTGATCAATAGATAGTCATGGTTTCCTGACTATGGACATTGGATGTCATTGATAACGAGATCACATCATTAGGAGAATGATGTGATGGACAAGACCCAATCCTAAACATAGCACAAAGATCGTATAGTTCGTTTGCTAGAGTTTTTCCAATGTCAAGTATCTTTTCCTTAGACCATGAGATCATGTAACTCCCGGATACCGTAGGAGTGCTTTGGGTGTACCAAACGTCATAACGTAACTGGGTGACTATAAAGGTATACTACGGGTATCTCCGAAAGTGTCTGTTGGGTTGACACGGATCAAGACTGGGATTTGTCACTCCGTATGATGGAGAGGTATCTTTGGGCCCACTCGGTAATGCATCATCATAATGAGCTCAAAGTGACCAAGTGTCTGGTCACGGGATCATGCATTACGGTACGAGTAAAGTGACTTGCCGGTAACGAGATTGAACGAGGTATTGGGATACCGACGATCGAATCTCGGGCAATAACGTACCGATTGACAAAGGGAATTGTATACGGGGTTGCTTGAATCCTCGACATCGTGGTTCATCCGATGAGATCATCGAGGAGCATGTGGGAGCCAACATGGGTATCCAGATCCCGCTGTTGGTTATTGACCGGAGAGCCGTCTCGGTCATGTCTACATGTCTCCCGAACCCGTAGGGTCTACACACTTAAAGTTCGGTGACGCTAGGGTTGTAGAGAATACGCATGGTGAATATGCAGTAACCCGAAAGTTGTTCGGAGTCCTGGATGAGATCCCGGACGTCACAAGGAGTTCCGGAATGGTCCGGAGGTGAAGAATTATATATAGGAAGTGCAGTTTCGGCCATCGGGAGAGTTTCGGGGGTCACCGGTATTGTACTGGGACCACCGAAAGGGTCCCGGGGGTCCACCGGGTGGGGCCACCCATCCCGGAGGGCCCCATGGGATGAAGTGGGGAGGGGAACCAGCCCATAGTGGGCTGGTGCGCCCCCTTTGGCCCACCCCATGCGCCTAGGGTTGGGAACCCTAGGGTGGGGGGCGCCCCACCTGGCTTGGGGGCACTCCACCCCTTGGCTGGTGCCCCCCCCCTAGGGGAGCCTATATAAGGGGGGGGGGGAGGGAGGGGCAGCCGCACCCTTGACTCTTGGCGCCTCCCTCTCCCCTGCTACACCTCTCCCTCTCGCAGTAGAACGGCGAAGCCCTGCTGCGGTGACTCCTGCATCCACCACCACGCCGTCGTGCTGCTGGATCTTCATCAACCTCTCCTTCCCCCTTGCTGGATCAAGAAGGAGGAGACGTCACGCTGACCATACGTGTGTTGAACGCGGAGGTGCCGTTCGTTCGGCGCTAGGATCTCCGGTGATTTGGATCACGTCGAGTATGACTTCCTCATCCCCGTTCTTTGAACGCTTTCACGCGTGATCTACAAAGATATGTAGATGCAATCCGATCACTCGTTGCTAGATGAACTCATATATGGATCTTGGTGAAACCGTAGGAAATTTTTTGTTTTCTGCAACGTTCCCCAACAGTGGCATCATGGGCTAGGTCTATGCGTAGTTCTTTTTGCACGAGTAGAACACAATTTGTTGTGTGCGTAGATGTTGTCAACTTTCTTGCCGCTACTAGTCTTATTTTGCTTCAGCGGTATTGTGGGATGAAGCGGCCCGGACCAACCTTACACGTACGCTTACGTGAGACCGGTTCCACCGACTGACATGCACCAGTTGCATAAGGTGGCTGGCGGGTGTCTGTCTCTCCCACTTTAGTTGGAGCGGATTCGATGAAAAGGGTCCTTATGAAGGGTAAATAGAAGTTGACAAATCACGTTGTGGCTTTCACATAGGTAAGAAAACGTTCTTGCTAGAACCCTATTGCAGCCACGTAAAAAACTTGCAACAACAATTAGAGGACGTCTAACTTGTTTTTGCAGCAAGTGTTTTGTGATGTGATATGGCCAAAGTTGTGATGAATGATGAATGATATATATGTGATGTATAAGATGTTCATGCTATTGTAATAGGAATCACGACTTGCATGTCGATGAGTATGACAACCGGCAGGAGCCATAGGAGTTGTCTTTATTTTTTGTATGACCTGCGTATCATTGAGAAACGCCATGTAAATTACTTTACTTTATTGCTAAACGTGTTAGCCATAGTAGTAGAAGTAATAGTTGGCGAGCAACTTCATGGAGACACGATGATGGAGATCATGATGATGGAGATCATGGTGTCATGCCGATGACAAGATGATCATGGAGCCCCAAGATGGAGATCAAAAGAGCTATGTGATATTGGCCATATCATGTCACTATTATTATTTGATTGCATGTGATGTTTATCATGTTTTTGCATCTTGTTTACTTAGAACGACGGTAGTAAATAAGATGATCCCTCATAATAATTTCAAGAAAATGTTCCCCCTAACTGTGCATCGTTGCGACAGTTCGTTGTTTCGAAGCACCACATGATGATCGGGTGTGATAGATTCCAACGTTCACATACAACGGGTATAAGACAGATTTACACATGCAAACACTTAGGTTGACTTGACGAGCCTAGCATGTACAGACATGGCCTCGAAACACAGAAGACCGAAAGGTCGAGCATGAGTCATATAGAAGATACGATCAACATGAAGATGTTCACCGATGTTGACTAGTCCGTCTCACGTGATGATCGGACACGGCCTAGTTAACTCGGATCATGTTATACTTAGATAACTGGAGGGATGTCTATCTAAGTGGGAGCTCATTGAATAATTTGATTAGATGAACTTAATTATCATGAACTTAGTCTAAAATCTTTACAACATGTATTGTAGATCAAATGGCCAACGTTGTCCTCAACTTCAACGCGTTCCTAGAGAAAACCAAGCTGAAAGACGATGGCAGCAACTATACGGACTGGGTCTAGAACATGAGGATCATCCTCATAGCTGCCAAGAATGATTATGTCCTACAAGCACCGCTAGGTGAAGCACCTGCTCTCCCTGCAGAACAAGACGTTATGAACGCTTGGCAGACACGTACCGATGATTACTCCCTCGTTCAGTGCAGCATGCTTTACAGCTTAGAGCCGGGGCTCCAAAAGCGTTTTGAGAGACACGGAGCATATGAGATGTTCGAAGAGCTGAAAATGGTTTTTCAAGCTCATGCCCGGGTCGAGAGATATGAAGTCTCCGACAAGTTCTTCAACTGTAAGATGGAGGAAAACAGTTCTGTCAGTGAGCACATACTCACTATGTCTGGGTTACATAACCGCTTGACTCAGCTGGGAGTTAATCTCCCGGATGACGCTGTCATTGACAGAATCCTTCAGTCGCTTCCACCGAGCTACAAGAGCTTTGTGATGAACTTCAATATGCAGGGGATGGAAAAGACCATTCCTGAAGTATTTGCAATGCTGAAATCAGCAGAGGTAGAAGTAAAAAAGGAACATCAAGTGTTGATGGTGAATAAAACCACTAAGTTCAAGAAGGGCAAGGGTAAGAAGAACTTCAAGAAGGACGGCAAGGGAGTTGCCGCGCCCGGTAAGCAAGCTGCCGGGAAGAAGCCAAAGAATGGACCCAAGCCCGAGACTGAGTGTTTTTATTGCAAGGGAAGAGGTCACTGGAAGCGGAACTGCCCCAAATACTTAGCGGACAAGAAGGCCGGCATCACGAAAGGTATATGTGATATACATGTAATTGATGTGTACCTTACCAGTACTCGTAGTAGCTCCTGGGTATTTGATACCGGTGCGGTTGCTCACATTTGTAACTCAAAGCAGGAGCTACGGAATAAGCGGAGACTGGCGAAGGACGAGGTGACGATGCGTGTCGGGAATGGTTCCAAGGTCGATGTGATCGCCGTCGGCACGCTACCTCTACATTTACCTACGGGATTAGTTTTAAACCTCAATAATTGTTATTTAGTGCCAGCTTTGAGCATGAACATTGTATCAGGATCTCGTTTAATTCGAGATGGCTACTCATTTAAATCCGAGAATAATGGTTGTTCTATTTATATGAGAGATATGTTTTATGGTCATGCTCTGATGGTGAATGGTTTATTCTTAATGAATCTCGAGCGTAATGCTACACATATTCATAGTGTGAATACCAAAAGATGTAAGGTTGATAATGATAGTCCCACATACTTGTGGCACTGCCGCCTTGGTCACATAGGTGTCAAACACATGAAGAAGCTCCATGCAGATGGACTTTTAGAGTCTCTTGATTACGAATCATTTGACACGTGCGAACCATACCTCATGGGTAAAATGACCAAGACTCCATTCTCAGGAATAATGGAGCGAGCAACCAACTTATTGGAAATCATACATACTGATGTGTGCGGTCCAATGAGTGTTGAGGCTCGCGGTGGCTATTGTTATGTTCTCACCCTCACCGATGACTTGAGTAGATATGGGTATGTCTATTTAATGAAACACAAGTCTGAGACCTTTGAAAAGTTCAAGGAATTTCAGAGTGAGGTTGAGAATCAACGTGACAGGAAAATCAAGTTCTTGCGATCAGATCGTGGAGGAGAATACTTGAGTCACGAGTTTGGCACACACTTAAGAAAATGTGGAATAGTTTCACAATTGACGCCGCCTGGAACACCTCAGCGTGATGGTGTGTCCGAACGTCATAATCGCACTCTATTAGATATGGTGCGATCTATGATGTCTCTTACCGATTTACCGCTATCATTTTGGGGCTATGCTTTAGAGACTGCTGCATTCACTTTAAATAGGGCTCCGTCGAAATCTGTTGAGACGACATCGTATGAATTATGGTTTGGGAAGAAACCTAAGCTGTCGTTTCTAAAAGTTTGGGGATGCGATGCTTATGTCAAGAAACTTCAACCTGAAAAGCTCGAACCCAAGTCAGAAAAATGCGTCTTCATAGGATACCCTAAAGAAACTATTGGGTATACCTTCTACCTCAGATCCGAAGGCAAGATCTTTGTTGCCAAGAATGGATCCTTTCTAGAGAAGGAGTTTCTCTCGAAAGAAGTAAGTGGGAGGAAAGTAGAACTTGATGAAGTATTACCTCTTGAACCGAAAAATGGCGCAACTCAAGAAAATGTTCCCGAGGTGCCTGCACCGACTAGAGAGGAAGTTAATGATGATGATCATGAAACTTTAGATCAAGTTGCTACTGAACTTCGTAGGTCCACAAGGACACGTTTCGCACCAGAGTGGTATGACAACCCTGTCTTGGAAATCATGTTGTTAGACAACGGTGAACCTTCAAACTATGAAGAAGCGATGGCGGGCCCGGATTCCGACAAATGGCTGGAAGCCATGAAATCCGAGATAGGATCCATGTATGAAAACAAAGTATGGACTTTGACTGACTTGCCCGTTGAGCGGTGAGCCATAGAAAATAAATGGATCTTTAAGGAGAAGACAGATGCGGATGGAAATGTGACCATCTATAAAGCTCGGCTTGTCGCTAAGGGTTATCGACAACTTCAAGGGGTTGACTACGATGAGACTTTCTCACCCGTAGCGAAGCTGAAGTCCGTCCGAATCATGTTAGCAATTGCCGCATTCTATGATTATGAGATATGGCAAATGGACGTCAAAACGACATTCCTTAATGGTTTCCTTAAGGAAGAATTGTATATGATGCAGCCGGAAGGTTTTGTCGATCCTAAGAATACTGACAAGGTGTGCAAGCTCCAACGCTCGATTTATGGGCTGGTGCAAGCATCTCGGAGTTGGAACATTCGCTTTGATGAGATGATCAAAGCGTTTGGGTTTATGCAGACTTATGGAGAAGCCTGCGTTTACAAGAAAGTGAGTGGGAGCTCTGTAGCATTTCTCATATTATATGTAGATGACATACTTTTGATGGGAAATGATACAGAACTTTTGGACAGCATTAAGGCCTACTTGAATAAGAGTTTTTTTAATGAAGGACCTTGGAGAAGCTGCTTATATATTAGGCATCAAGATCTATAGAGATAGATCAAGACGCCTCATAGGTCTTTCACAAAGCACATACCTTGATAAGATATTGAAGAAGTTCAATATGGATCAGTCTAAGAAGGGATTCTTGCCTGTGTTGCAAGGTGTGAAATTGAGCTCAGCTCAATGTCCGACCACGGCAGAAGATATAGAAGAGATGAGTGTCATCCCTTATGCCTCAGCCATAGGGTCTATTATGTATGCCATGCTGTGTACCAAACCTGATGTAAACCTTGCCGTAAGTTTGGTAGGTAGGTACCAAAGTAATCCCGGCAAGGAACACTGGACAATGGTCAAGAATATCCTGAAGTACTTGAAAAGGACTAAGGACATGTTTCTCATTTATGGAGGTGACGAAGAGCTCGTCGTAAAGGGTTACGTCGATGCTAGCTTCGACACAGATCTAGATGACTCTAAGTCACAAACCGGATACATGTATATGTTGAATGGTGGAGCAGTAAGCTGGTGCAGCTGCAAGTAGAGCGTCATGGAGGGATCTACATGTGAAGCGGAGTACATGGCGGCCTCGGAGGCAGCGCATGAAGCAATTTGGGTGAAGGAGTTCATCACCAACCTAGGAGTCGTACCCAATGCGTCGGGGCCGATCAAACTCTTCTGTGACAACACTGGAGCTATTGCACTTGCCAAGGAGCCCAGGTGTCACAAGAAGACCAGGCACATCAAGCGTCGCTTCAACTCCATTCATGAAAATGTTCAAGATGGAGACATAGATATTTGTAAAGTACATATAGACCTGAATGTCGTAGATCCGTTGACTAAACTTCTCCCTAGGGCAAAACATGATCAACACCAGAAATCTATGGGTGTTCGATTCATCACAATGTAACTAGATTATTGACTCTAGTGCAAGTGGGAGACTGTTGGAAATATGCCCTAGAGGCAATAATGAAAGGATTATTATTATATTTCCTTATTCATGATAATTGTCTTTTATTCATGCTATAATTGTGTTATCCGGAAATCGTAATACATGTGTGAATACATAGACACCAACATGTCCCTAGTAAGCCTCTAGTTGACTAGCTCGTTGATCAATAGATAGTCATGGTTTCCTGACTATGGACATTGGATGTCATTGATAACGAGATCACATCATTAGGAGAATGATGTGATGGACAAGACCCAATCCTAAACATAGCACAAAGATCGTATAGTTCGTTTGCTAGAGTTTTTCCAATGTCAAGTATCTTTTCCTTAGACCATGAGATCGTGTAACTCCCGGATACCGTAGGAGTGCTTTGGGTGTACCAAACGTCACAACGTAACTGGGTGACTATAAAGGTATACTACGGGTATCTCCGAAAGTGTCTGTTGGGTTGACACGGATCAAGACTGGGATTTGTCACTCCGTATGACGGAGAGGTATCTTTGGGCCCACTCGGTAATGCATCATCATAATGAGCTCAAAGTGACCAAGTGTCTGGTCATGGGATCGTGCATTACGGTACGAGTTAAGTGACTTGCCGGTAACGAGATTGAAAGAGGTATTGGGATACCAACGATCGAATCTTGGGCAAGTAACGTACCGATTGACAAAGGGAATTGTATACGGGGTTGCTTGAATCCTCGACATCGTGGTTCATACGATGAGATCATTGAGGAGCATGTGGGAGCCAACATGGGTATCCAGATCCTGCTGTTGGTTATTGACCGAAGAGCCGTCTCGGTCATGTCTACATGTCTCCCGAACCCATAGGGTCTACACACTTAAGGTTCGGTGACGCTAGGGTTGTAGAGATATGAATATGCAGTAACCCGAAAGTTGTTCGGAGTCCTGGATGAGATCCCGGACGTCACGAGGAGTTCCGGAATGGTCCGGAGGTGAAGAATTATATATAGGAAGTGCAGTTTCGGCCATCGGGAGAGTTTCGGGGGTCACCGATATTGTACCGGGACCACCGGAAGGGTTCCGGGGGTCCACCGGGTGGGGCCACCCATCCCGGAGGGCCCCATGGGCTGAAGTGGGGAGGGGAACCAGCCCATAGTGGGCTGGTGCGCCCCCTTTGGCCCACCCCATGCGCCTAGGGTTGGGAACCCTAGGGTGGGGCAGTAGTAGAAAAAGGGTCAAACGTGAAGCACATTAGCGCCGGTTTGTATTTGAGCCGACACTAATGTATACATTAGTGCCGGTTCCAACGGCTAGCCGGGCCGCTTTCATTAGTACCGGTTCGTGGCGAACCTTTAGCACCGGTTCGTGCCACGAACCGGTACTAATGAGAGTGGTGGCAGGATGTTGTCAGACTGGGGCCCTCCAGCCCCTTTAGTACCGGTTCGTGGCACGAACCAGTACTAAAGGTCGTCCTACATAAACCCTTCACACCCGAGCTCGCTCTGTTCTCCCCCTTTCCCCTCTCCTCTCCGTTCTTCCCCTCTTCCTCTCGAGCTCATCACACATTTTGCCCAAAATTTGTCAAGATTTGAAGGCCCCCATCCATTCAAATGATCACAAAGGTTAGCAACTTTGTCCTTTCATCTCTCATTGCTAGATTATAGCTCTTACAATGCTTTATATAGTGATTAATTTGTGAGTTTAGTAATTTGGGAGGATATATATATATATATGTGCTAGTATTTGATTTATATGCAATTTGAGGTCAAAAATAACACTTAGTTTGCATATGTAGGTGTGGTTTACTTAGTGCCTTCTAAATCTCCGTCGTAACCACCGTCGATCGCCCGCACCGTCCCGTCGCTGGCACCACCTTGTGGTGAGCCTCTTGTTCATGAAATTTTATATAAAAATTGATGTTTGTGTGATTTAGATATATAGTTACTCGTATGATTATCTTACCCATACGTTGTTTGTTATACATATAGTGCCATGGTTTTGATATCCGTCCCCGTCGGCCCTCGTCCTTGTTATGATTCGGATGTGGTATATATATTCTCTTTTAAAACTAGTTGCATTTCGTGTTTATGACAAATTATGCCCATCAAGTTGACATAGAAATTTTTTCTAGGAGGTATGTGAACCGGAAATTCCAACCGACCCTATTGTCGAGAGGTTAAATTTAGTTGAAAGAGAAAACGAGTACTTGAAAGAAAAATTGAAAAGAATTGAGGGGGAGAAGATGGAATTGGAGTTGCATGTTGCCGATGTCGTCGATGATCACAAGATCAAGATGGAGAAAATGCGCTTGAAGATTAGAAAGATTAGAAAATATGCCATCGATAGTGATGCTTGGTATCATTATGCTGTTGGATCCATTGTTACCTTAGTTGCAATCTTGATCGTATTTGTTGTTGCATTTAAATGCTTTAGCTAGAGAGTTATTTGTTTGTTGCATTTAAGTGTTGTATGAACTTTATGAATGAACTTGTATTAATTTGGTCTATTCGGTGTTGTGTAATGAAGATGAGCCGGCAATGGATGTACGATGACCGATGCTCTCCCCAGTTCGTTGAGTGCGTGCATACTTTTCTGCTTGCGGCTGAGGCAAACAAGCGGGCGGATGGTTTTATGCCTTGTCCATGTGCTCGCTGTAAGAATGGTCACAATTACTCTACGTCAAGAACCATTCACGTCCACCTGTTTAAGTCCGGTTTCATGCCCCACTATAATGTTTGACCAAGCACGGAGAAAGAGGGGTTATGATGGAAGACAATGAAGAAGAAGAGGACGACGACAGCTATCCTAGCCATGGGTTCCCTGAATACGATGATACAACAATGGGGGAAGAAGCTGAGCCGGTGATGCGGGAAGAAGCTGAGCCGGCAATGCGGGAAGAAGCTGAAGAAGAGGCATCAGATGAGCCCGTTGATGATCTAGGTCGGGCCATTGCCGATGCAAAGAGAAACTGCACAAGTGATTTGGAGAAGAAGAAGTTGCAGCGCATGTTAGAGGATCACAAAAATTGTTGTACCCGAATTGCGTAGGTGACAAGAAAAAGCTAGGCACCACACTGGAATTGCTGCAATGGAAGGCAGAGAATGGTGTATCTGACAAGGGATTTGGAAAGTTGCTGGTAATGATAAAGGATATGCTTCCAAAGGACAACGAATTACCCGAGAGTACGTACGAAGCAAAGAAGGCTGTCTGCCCTCTAGGGTTAGAGGTGCAGAAGATACATGCATGCCCTAATGATTGCATCCTCTACCGCGGTGAGTACGAGGATTTGAACGCTTGCCCGGTATGTGGTGCATTGCGCTATAAGATCAGCCGCGATGACCCTGGTGATGTCGAGGGCGAGCGCCCCAGGAAGAAGATTTCTGCCAAGGTGATGTGGTATGCTCCTATAATACCATGGTTGAAACGTTTGTTCTAAAACAAAGAGCATGCCAAGGCGATGCGATGGCACAGAGAAGACCGTAAGAAAGATAGAAAGTTGAGAGTACCCGCTGACGGGTCGCAGTGGAGAAAAATGGAAAGAAAGTACGGGAAGGAGTTTGCAGATGACGCAAGGAGCGTATGGTTTGGTCTAAGCGCAGATGGCATTAATCCTTTTGGGGAGCAGAGCAGCAACCATAGCACCTAGCCTGTGACTCTATTTGTATAACCTTCCTCCTTGGTTGTGCATGAAGCGGAAGTTTATTATGATGCCAGTGCTCATCCAAGGCCCTAAGCAACCCGGCAACGACATTGATGTGTACCTAAGGCCATTAGTTGAAGAACTCTTACAACTGTGGAATGGAACATGTGTACGTGCGTGGGATGAGCACATGGGGGAAGAATTTGACCTAAAGGCGTTGCTGTTCGTGACCATCAATGATTGGCCTGCTCTCAGTAACCTTTCAGGACAGACAAACAAGGGATACCGCGCATGCACGCACTGTTTGGACGATAACGACAGTATATATTTGGCTAATTGTAAGAAGAATGTGTACCTGGGACATCGTCAATTTCTTCCGAGCAGGCATCCCGTAAGAAAGAAAGGAAAGCATTTGAAAGGTGAGGCGGATCACCGGACGAAGCCTCGCCACCGTACTGGTGCTGATGTACATGATATGGTCAAGGATTTGAAGGTGGTCTTTGGAAAGGGTCCTGGTGGACAACCTGTTCCGAATGACGCTGACGAACGCGCACCCATGTGGAAGAAGAAATCTATATTTTGGGACCTGCCCTATTGGAAAGACCTAGAGGTCCGCTCCGCAATCGACGTGATGCACGTGACGAAGAATCTTTGTATGACCCTGCTTGGCTTCTTGGGCGTGTATGGGAAGACAAAAGATACACCTGAGGCACAAGAGGACCAGCAACGTATGCATGGAAAAGACGGCATACATCAGGGTCATGCAAGCTACGCTCTTACCAAAGAAGAGAAGGAAATCTTCTTTAAATGCCTGCTCAGTATTAAGGTACCGTCTGGCTTCTCGTCGAATATAAAGGGAATAATAAACATGGCAGAGAAAAAAATTCCAGAACCTAAAGTCTCATGACTGCCACGTAATTATGACACAACTGCTTCCGGTTGCATTGAGGGGGCTTCTACCGGAAAATGTTCGATTAGCCATTGTGAAGCTATGTGCATTTCTCAATGCAATCTCTCAGAAGGTAATCGATCCAGAAATCATACCAAGGTTAGAGAATGATTTGGTGTAATGTCTTGTCAGTTTCGAGTTGGTGTTCCCACCATCCTTCTTCAACATCATGACGCACGTCCTAGTTCACCTATGCGAAGAGATTAACGTTTTGGGTCCTGTATTTCTACACAATATGTTCCCCTCTGAGAGGTTCATGGGAGTCTTTAAGAAATATGTTCATAACTGTGCTAGGCCAGAAGGAAGCATCTCCAAGGGCCGTCAAAATGAGGAGGTCATTGAGTTTTCTATTGATTTTATTCCTGACCTTAAGCCGATTGGTGTTCCTGAATCGCGGCATAAGGGCAGACTGGATGGAAAAGGCACGCTAGGAGGGGAACAAATAATATGTATGGACGGACATTCTCTCACTGAAG
>NC_041380.1:284250-289743 GCF_002162155.2 Triticum dicoccoides
TTAGAAATTGTTAGAAATTTTTCTGTTTTTTAGAAATAGTTAGAAATGTTAGAATTGTTAGAATTGTTAGAAATGTTAGAATTGTTAGAAACTTTTCTGTTTTTAGTTATAGAAATAGTTATAAAAAAGTTAGAATTGTTAGAAATTTTTCTGTTTTTAGTTATAGAAATAGTTATAAAAAAGTTAGAATTGTTAGAAATTTTTTCTGTTTTTTAGTTATAGAAATAGTTATAAAAAAGTTAGAACTTTTTCTTTTTTTTAGTTCTAGAAATATTAGAAATGTTATAGAAATGTTAGTTATGTAGAAATGTTAGAAATTTTAGTTATCAAAATCCAATCATTAAAAAAATGTTACTTTTTGCGGGCATATAGCTAGTATTTGTTCTCGACGATGCCCGGCCCGCATCATCGCCGTCGACCCGTCCGCGACGACGTCCGACTAACCCATGTCCGGGACTGGGCTCCTCCGGGCTGGCACTGTGAGGTGCTACCTGGAGGGGCGCGCCGCTTGATGAGGAACCCGGCCCCGGGTCCCGTCGTCGACCCTGATCTCATTTGGTGGCGTTCGCGTGGGCCAGTTTCGGTGCGGAGGGAGCCGGCCCCGCCAGAGGTGGTACGTCACCGTGTCAGGGAGGAGGACGAGCACATCCATCGCTACATGGTTGCGTTAGAGGGCGGCAGGTTCTCCAATACCTGGCAGTTTCTTCAGGGATCTCACTTCAGCTATGATCCTGTGAGGGTTCCTTCTCTTTGGGTGCCCAGTGGGTCGATCACCGGTGGCAAGCTGCTGTAGAATCATATGCTCAGCAGTCAGCAGACCAGCGATACTCGTTGCCTATAACAAAAAGAAAGCACGTTTCACTGGTGGCAAGCTGCTCTAGAATCATATTGGACAAGAACTCAATGCTTGTGCAGTGGGCTAGCAGCATTGCCTCGCAACGAGGAGAACCAAGTTTGATCCCTTGCGCGGACAGACTTTCTAGTCTTTATTTTTCCCAAAAATAAGCGCTGGTGGGCTGGCCCAATACTGTAGCGTCTCGACGCGAGAGGGTTCGCCCGGCTCGCTTAAAGCAAGAAATAGCTCTCGCACTTACACAATATGTAGATGGGCCACGGCCTAAATCTTTGATAGGTAGCTCCGACTGTTCGCGATTTATACACGGGTATGGGTCGACTTATTTCTTATTTCGGTCATTTTCTACTGAAAATGAATTTTCATTTTTACAAATCATTAATTTGAAGAAAGTTTTTATACTTTTTTAAAAATCATGAATTTTAAGAATGTTTGTGATTTTTTTTAAATTCATGATTGGAAAAACAGTGAACTCAAAAAAAGTTTGTGAATTTGAAAAAGGTTCATGTATTTGAAAAAATCTTGTGAGTTTGAAAAAAAGTTTGTGAATTTGATTAAAATTCATGATTTTTAAAGAAACATGAGCTCAAAAAGTTGATGAATTTCTAAAAATTTTGTGAAATTTGAAAAAGTTTATGATTTTGAAAAAAATTCATGTGTTCAAAAAAGTTGACGAATACTGTAGCGTCTCGACGCGAGATGGTCCCTTCCGGCTCGCTTAAAGCGAGAAATAGCTGTCGCGCATACACAATCTGTAGATATGCCACGACCTAAATCTCTGATCGCTAGCAATTCCAATTCTCCACCTATAGGTAGCTTTGACCGTTCGCGATTTCTACACGGGTACGGGTCAACTTATTTTTTATTTCGGTCATTTTCTATTGAAAATGAATTTCCATTTTTACAAACCATTAAATTTAAGATTTTTTTATAATTTGTAAAAAATCATGAATTTTAAGAATGTTTGTGATTTTTTAAAAAAACTTCATGATTTGGAAAAAATAGTGGACTCGAAAAAAGTTTGTGAATTTGAAAAAAGCTTGTGATTTAAAAAAAAAGTTTGTGAATTTGAATAAAATTCATGATTTTGAAAAAAGATGAACTAAAAAAGATCTTGAATTTAAAAAAAGTTAGTGAAATTTGATTTTTTTATGAATTTGAAAATATTTCATGTGGTTAAAAAAGTTCATGAATTCAATAAAACTTCATGGAAGTTTGTTTTTAAAGAATTCAAATATTTGAAAGAAGTCCATAAATTTCGTCCTCGGCCTTCGACAACCTAGGATTAGTGCCAGTTTTAGTCTTCATGTCGATCAAGTCTTCACCTAGAGTCTGGTATTTGACATCAAATCTGTGCTCAATTTCCATTAACTTCCTGCCTACCTTCTTTTCATGATCAGCAATGCGTGCATTCATGACTTCAACTACCATTTCAATCTGTGTAAACAAAATAAAACCCCGTTGATAACAATAGCTAAATGAATGAGGTTCCATGACACCTATTTGTGATATTGCAAAAACAAATAGTCTTTGGAGTACATACTTGCTGGCTACTAAATTGTTGTCCTTGTGATGGTGCTCGATACGAATCATGTTGATGCACATGTTCATCTTTTTTTCTTGAAAAATTATTAGAATTCTCGGACGGTCGTTGAGGAGCACAAATTTCCATGATAGCCTATTTTTTTAAAATATAATGAACCATTAGTACCAAATAAAAAAGACAGACATCATAATACATTTTAAAAAATATTGATCATGTATTTAAAAAATGTTAAACATGTATAATTGTTTTCCTTATGTGTCAAAAAAAAGTTTATTGAAATATTAGACATATGATGAGAAGAAAGAAAAACCCAAAGACAAATGAAGATGGAAACAAACAAAATCATAGAAATAAAAGAAAAGTACAAAAGCAAAAACAAAAGGAAAACGCTTGACACACTGAAAAAACAGATAAACAAAAGCACATGAAAATATTACTCGAATGTATCTAGATTATTGGGCCGGCCCAATAGCATTGCGCTACATACAAAATATATTAGGATCAGTACGGGCGATACATAGCTTTCGCGGGGTTGTTGTTGTAGTACAAAGGGGGAGCGCCTATACAGCGCTTCAGGCGGGAGCCACTAGTTAACGAGCACTTCTTCGGGAGCCTCGCAACGATCAGCACCACTTGGCGCGCTCTAAGCCATTCGCCATGTGTCGTGCTCTAAGCGCTCCTTCCGGATTTTATTTTTTTATTTTTCCGCACGCGTTTTCGTCTATTTAAATGGTTTTTTTGTTTTTTTTTATGTTTTGGTTTTTCACCGGTCTTTCTTAGCTTTTCGACAAAAAACTTTTTTTCGGGAAAAATATTTCTTTTGCGCGAAAAATGCGTTTTGTTTTTTTTCCTTTTGCGAGAGTCACGGTTTTGCTTTCGTGACAGTCATGGCCGTGCCTCTCGAAAACGAAAAAACATGTTTTCTGTTTTTTTCCTTTCGCGAGAGTCACGGTTTTGATTCCGCGAGAGGCACGGATGTGCTTTCCCGAAAGTCACAGCCGTGCCTCTCGAAAACAAAAAAAAGCTTTTCTGTTTTTTTTCCTTTCGCGAGAGTCACAGTTTTGCTTCCGCGAGAGGCACATGTGTAATTTCGCGAGAGTCACGGCCGTGCCTCTCGGAAACGGAAAAAGCACTTTTTTTCGCGAGAGTCACGATTTTGCTTCCGCGAGAGGCACGGCTGTGCTTTCGCGAGAGTCACGGCCGTGCCTCTTCGGAAACGGGAAAAAACGCCTTTTCTCTTTTTTTCCTTCCGCGGGAGGCACGGCTTTTAGGGTTTAGGGTTTAGTGTTTAGGGTTTAGGGTTAGGGTTTAGGATGGCTTTCTATATTCTACAAAATCACTGCCCAATATAATCAAATTACTCGCACGAACATTTTTTATGGTTTGCTTCACTTTCAGTCAATTATTACAAGGAGCCACTACACACACACGCACACGTGCACGCATGCACACGCACACACACATCTCATGCAATGGAGGTAGCGATGGCTCTGATGCCGGTTCCTATGGCTATATTAGCTCGTTTGGCTTCGACCCCGATGGTGGCTGCAACCTGGGGTCGGGACCAGAGGGCTAATCCGAGTCGCTATGTCGCATTGTTGTGCGCATAGTGCTTTTGCAACATCTGTGAAGAGCGACATCCATGGCGACTATACTAGATTTCCCTCCCGAAGCGGGTATGTCTTTCCTCTCTCATTGATTCATCACCGGACTTCCAATTTGCTAGGGTTAGTACTATTGGCTAGTTTAGAAGTCCTAGGGCTTAGATTTGTGTTGACCTTAGGTTTGGTGTCAAATTTATGTTGGATGATGAGATTTGGTAGACGTGCTTCATTTTGGTGGTCCAAATTTTCTGAAGTGAAGTCATGCCGCTCAAATGTTAGATTTTGAATGTTATGCCATCGATTTTGAATGTTTTATTTGGTTCCTTGTATTATACAAACGTGAAGTGCTAGGATTGGAAAGTTTACCACTTGCGGACGATAACTCCAAGGTGCATGAAATGCATTGAATCCAGCCCCTCTCTACTGGCTAGAAATGGGAAAGATCAAGGGAGAGAATCATGTCATGGTAGCAATTTTTTTAACTAGCACAATGCCCGTGCGTTGCTACGAAACTATAAAATATGAGGAGTTAGATCACTGGCTTAGGAAATCATCAAAATACATTGGTGCCATTTTTGGAAATATGCCCTAGAGGCAATAATAAAAGGATTATTATTATATTTCCTTGTTCATGATAATTGTCTTTTATTCATGCTATAATTGTGTTATCCGGAAATCGTAATACATGTGTGAATACATAGACACCAACATGTCCCTAGTAAGCCTCTAGTTGACTAGCTCGTTGATCAATAGATAGTCATGGTTTCCTGACTATGGACATTGGATGTCATTGATAACGAGATCACATCATTAGGAGAATGATGTGATGGACAAGACCCAATCCTAAACATAGCACAAAGATCGTATAGTTCGTTTGCTAGAGTTTTTCCAATGTCAAGTATCTTTTCCTTAGACCATGAGATCGTGTAACTCCCGGATACCGTAGGAGTGCTTTGGGTGTACCAAACGTCACAACATAACTGGGTGACTATAAAGCTATACTACGGGTATCTCTGAAAGTGTCTGTTGGGTTGACACGGATCAAGACTGGGATTTGTCACTCCGTATGACGGAGAGGTATCTTTGGGCCCACTCGGTAATGCATCATCATAATGAGCTCAAAGTGACCAAGTGTCTGGTCACGGGATCATGCATTACGGTACGAGTAAAGTGACTTGCCGGTAACGAGATTGAACGAGGTATTGGGATACCGACGATCGAATCTCGGGCAAGTAACGTACCGATTGACAAAGGGAATTGTATACGGGGTTGCTTGAATCCTCGACATCGTGGTTCATCCGATGAGATCATCGAGGAGCATGTGGGAGCCAACATGGGTATCCAGATCCCGCTGTTGGTTATTGACCGGAGAGCCGTCTCGGTCATGTCTACATGTCTCCCGAACCCGTAGGGTCTACACACTTAAGGTTCGGTGACACTAGGGTTGTAGAGATATGAATATGCAGTAACCCGAAAGTTGTTCGGAGTCC
>NC_041380.1:292524-296684 GCF_002162155.2 Triticum dicoccoides
TCGATAAGCGATAAATCGGCGATTTATCGAAATATCGGAAGATATCTTCATGCTTCGAGTAACACTAAAGATTCGAAATTCATATAAATGCTTTCTTCCGGTCACACCAAATATTCAATATTCATATTAATTCCTTCATTAACCAAGCATAAAGGTAACTACATATGCATGACTTTGATCAATGTCTGCCCTTGCGCTTTTTTGTATATGCCTGGACTTGTGAACCGTAACACACACCTTCATCCCACACGCAAAAAGAAACTTAACAAATAAAGTTCTCACACAGGCAGACGCAAAAGGGAATGCATGCTACAGAAAACTGATTGTGGGTAACAAATGATTAGAGAAACAATTCCTGGTGATGTCCACCCATGGTTACAGAGAAGCAAGCACTTGATGGCTAAGTGTCTGAAGGGGAACACATACCAGCAATATAAGAAGGTGCAATGGATACAAGAATGAATTGCGACAGTGTTTCACTTGCAAGAAATAGGACCACAATCACAAGATCATTGTGGTGGCCGGAAGAGCACCACCACTACACAACATGACAACCACAATCGCCCACGGCTTGATGGCCGAACTATCTAAGGGCACAGAGAGAGAGAGAGGGAGAGGGAATGGGGGCTCACCCCAACCCATGTAGCCGATCACTGAGGTACCGACGGTGTCCGGTATGGTTCAGGTGCCGCCGGCTGGCAATCAGTTCCCAGTGGGTCGATCACTGGTGGCAAGCTGCTCTAGAATCATATGCTCAGCAGTCAGCGGACCAGCGATACTCGTTGCCTATAACAAAAAGAAAGCACGTTTCACTGGTGGCAAGCTGCTCTAGAATCATATTGGACAAGAACTCAATGCTTGTGCAGTGGGCTAGCAGCATTGCCTCGCAACGAGGAGAACCAAGTTTGATCCGTTGCGCGGACAGACTTTCTAGTCTTTATTTTTCCCAAAAATAAGCGCTGGTGGGCTGGCCCAATACTGTAGCGTCTCGACGCGAGAGGGTTCGTCCGGCTCGCTTAAAGCGAGAAATAGCTCTCGCACTTACACAATATGTAGATGGGCCACGGCCTAAATCTTTGATAGGTAGCTCTGACTGTTCGCCTTTTCTACACGGGTATGGGTTGACTTATTTTTATTTCGGTCATTTTCTACTGAAAATGAATTTTACAAATCATTAATTTGAAGAAAGTTTTTATACTTTTTTAAAAATCATGAATTTTAAGAATTTTTGTGATTTTTTTTTAAATTCATGATTGGAAAAATAGTGAACTCAAAAAAAGTTTGTGAATTTGAAAAAGGTTCATGTATTTGAAAAAATCTTGTGAGTCTGAAAAAAAGTTTGTGAATTTGATTAAAATTCATGATTTTTAAAGAAACATGAGCTCAAAAAGTTCATGAATTTCTAAAAATTTTGTGAAATTTGAAAAAGTTTATGATTTTGAAAAAAAAAATCATGTGTTCAAAAAAGTTCACGAATACTGTAGCGTCTCGACGCGAGATGGTCCCTTCCGGCTCGCTTAAAGCGAGAAATAGCTGTCGCGCATACACAATCTCTAGATATGCCACGACCTAAATCTTTGATCGCTAGCAATTCCAATTCTCCACCTATAGGTAGCTTTGACCGTTCGCGATTTCTACACGGGTACGGGTCAACTTATTTTTTATTTCGATCATTTTCTATTGAAAATGAATTTCCATTTTTACAAACCATTAAATTTAAGATTTTTTTATAATTTGTAAAAAATCATGAATTTTAAGAATGTTTGCGATTTTTTAAAAAAACTTCATGATTTGGAAAAAATAGTGGACTCGAAAAAAGTTTGTGAATTTGAAAAAAGCTTGTGATTTTAAAAAAAGTTTGTGAATTTGAATAAAATTCATGATTTTGAAAAAAGATGAACTAAAAAAGATCTTGAATTTAAAAAAAGTTAGTGAAATTTGATTTTTTTTATGAATCTGAAAATATTTCATGTGGTCAAAAAAGTTCATGAATTCAATAAAACTTCATGGAAGTTTGTTTTTAAAGAATTCAAATATTTGAAAGAAGTCCATAAATTTAGGACAAAGCTCACAAATTTGAAAGAAGCTCGCAAATTTTGAGAAAGTTAAATTATTTTTAGAACATTCACAAATTTTTAAAAATCACAAAAAATAAAGTAAAAGTCGCAAATAGGGAAAAATTTCACAAAATTTGGAAAAGGTAAATTTGAAAAAGTTCATGAGTTTCATAAAACAAAAACAAAAAACTAAAAGAAAAAACGGGACAAAAACCAAGTGAAAACTAGTATAAACCAGAAAACCAAAATGTATAAAAAACTGGTTGGGAAGTTTCTAGAAGGCTTTCATAAACGGAGGGGCTTCTGAAAACTGAAACAAAGCTTGTTCATCTCAAAGGGGAACCGGAGCTGGAGGGGTGGATGGCCAACAACTCTTGTTCTCTCCTTTTTAGATGCATCAAGGAACCAGGAAGCCACCTACATGCAGGAAAACCACTATAATATTTCCAATCAGGTTGCACCAGATATATATTAAAACCATTATAGAAATTCCTATTAAAAAATTGTGGCAGGATGTAATAGTTGATCTAATGAAAAAGAACATTTTATATTACAAGCTCGACGAATTGTTGGGTGGACTGTAACACGGCAGAAAACAAAAAAAATTCCGACCTACTCACCAGCCCAGGACTATTATGGAGACTGCATACAAGGTTTGATATTTTTCATTACCGACTCGTAGCGCAGCGGAAGTAGAGTCGATGACGAACAGCGGTGCAGATCCCCGCAGCTAGGATTTACAACCTCCCAACCGCGAGGATGTATATCCTCGTCTGCCCCTCGGACAGCCCTCCGGGAGGTGGTCAAACAGTCCCCCGGATGGTGTCGCGGACAGCCCTTCGGGAGGACCTTCGAAACTCGGACGGTCACTCGGACAACCCTTTGGGAGGACCTTTGAAACTCGGACGGTCAGACGGACAGCCCTTCGGGAGGCACTCTCGAACTAAGACCGAAACTACGATCTCTCTAGAGTTGCACACATACGGTGTCATCTATCCTGCAGGGCTTCGCTGTCCAGAACTAGTTCCCACCGGAACCCAGACAGCCTTTCGGCTCTACGAAACTATTTCGCGGAGAGGGAGAGAGAAGCCAGATCATTGCAATGACACTTGTATGTGAGAAAGAGTGAGTATGGAGAGTGCCTCTCCACCTCTATTTATAGGAAACCCAAGGGGTAGGGGACACATGAAAAACCCAAAAATGCCCACACTTTATGTCACACAGAAAGGGCATAAAGGGCATAAAGGGATGACAAGTGGAGCCCCATGGAGGAGCTGCACCCTCCGACGTCCCACCTTCATGGGGGCCCCCCAAAGGGGGTTCCTTAATCCCCAAGTCCTTCTAGAAGCCTTTTGGGAAAAGCCCCAAAAAGTGGCTTTTCATAAACATCCCAAAAATCACTTTCACTATTCACGACGACATTTTTCAGCGTCCGTTCGGACTGAAAATATTTATGTGGGCTTAGAACATTTCCAGTACCTACTAAAATAATTTTCAACGCGTTCTGAAACAATTCCGGATTAGTGATTTTCATCTGCGAAAAGCATCTGAAGTGGTTCCGGCAGCTCCGGAGCATATCCAGCTTTTATCCCGGAAAATTCCAGAAAGTTTCCAGAATGACTCTGGCACCCTCCAAGAATTATCAGGCATGTGCCGAAACCAATTTGACTTAATAGTATATCCCGGAACAACTTTCCGGTTTCACCGAAACTCATTCGATGACCTCTCTCTACAGAACTTTTCCGCTGTCCGAAACCTTTCCGGTGTCCGAAACTTTTTCGGTGTTTTTCTCTCAGACTCTCTATCTAGTATTCAGCAGATAGATAACCCTTAAGCATGTGACCCTATAGGTCGGTGAAGTATAGACATGACCCAAAACCCCTTCCGATCAATGATCAACATCGGAGCCGTGGACACCCATATTGACCCCTATACCCACACGAATAAATATTCGAGTGAACCTCCAGTTGCAGTGAGCTATTCCTGTTGCTTCACGATATGTCACAAACACCCGAGGTGAGATTTGTTGCATCCCCATGGACGAACAATTTGTCCACCATGCAAGTTACCTCGTTACTGGTTTTGTTTTCTTTTCTCGTTTCC
>NC_041380.1:406971-411473 GCF_002162155.2 Triticum dicoccoides
GAGTTATTTGTTTGTTGCATTTAAGTGTTGTATGAACTTTATGTATGAACTTGTATTAATTTGGTCTATTCGGTGTTGTGTAATGAAGATGAGCTGGCAATGGATGTACGATGACCGATGATCTCCCCAGTTCATTGAGGGCGTGCATACTTTTCTGCTTGCGGCTGAGGCAAACAAGCGGCCGGATGGTTTTATGCCTTGTCCATGTGCTCGCTGTAAGAATGGTCACAATTACTCTACATCAAGAACCATTCACGTCCACCTGTTTAAGTCCGGTTTCATGCCCCACTATAATGTTTGGACCAAGCATGGAGAAAGAGGGGTTATGATGGAAGACAATGAAGAAGAGGACAACGACAGCTATCCTGGCCATGGGTTCCCTGAATACGATGATACAACAATGGGGGAAGAAGCTGAGTCGGTAATGCGGGAAGAAGCTGAGCCGACAATGCGGGAAGAAGCTGAAGAAGAGGCATCAGATGAGCCCGTTGATGATCTAGGTCGGGCCATTGCCGATGTAAAGAGAAACTGCGCAAGTGATTTGGAGAAGAAGAAGTTGCAGCACATGTTAGAGGATCACAAAAAAATGTTGTACCCGAATTGCGTAGGTGACAAGAAAAAGCTGGGCACCACACTGGAATTGCTGCAATGGAAGGCAGAGAATGGTGTATCTGATAAGGGATTTGGAAAGTTGCTGGTAATGATAAAGGATATGCTTCCAAAGGACAACGAATTGCCCGAGAGTACGTACGAAGCAAAGAAGGCTGTCTGCCCTCTAGGGTTAGAGGTGCAAAAGATACATGCATGCCCTAATTATTGCATCCTCTACCGCGGTGAGTACGAGGATTTGAACGCTTGCCCGGTATGTGGTGCATTGCGCTATAAGATCAGCCGTGATGACCCTGGTGATGTCGAGGGCGAGCGCCCCAGGAAGAAGATTCCTACCAAGGTGATGTGGTATGCTCCTATAATACTACGGTTGAAACGTTTGTTCCAAAACAAAGAGCATGCCAAGGCGATGCGATGGCACAGAGAAGACCGTAAGAAAGACGGAAAGTTGAGAGTACCCGCTGACGGGTCGCAGTGGAGAAAAATCGAAAGAAAGTACGGGAAGGAGTTTGAAGATGACGCAAGGAGTGTATGGTTTGGTCTAAGCGCAGATGGCATTAATCCTTTTGGGGAGCAGAGCAGCAACCATAGCACCTGGCCTGTGGCTCTATGTTTGTATAACCTTCCTCCTTGGTTGTGCATAAAGCGAAAGTTCATTATGATGCCAGTGCTCATCCAAGGCCCTAAGCAACCCGACAACGAAATTGATGTGTACCTAAGGCCATTAGTTGAAGAACTCTTACAACTGTGGAATGGAACAGGTGTACATACGTGGGATGAGCACATGGGGGAAGAATTTGACCTAAAGGCGTTGCTGTTCGTGACCATCAATGATTGGCCTGCTCTCAGTAACCTTTCAGGACAGACAAACAAGGGATACCGTGCATGCACGCACTGTTTGGACGATACCGACAGTATATATTTGGCTAATTGTAAGAAGAATGTGTACCTGGGACATCGTCGATTTCTTCCGAGCAGGCATCCTGTAAGAAAGAAAGGCAAGCATTTCAAAGGTGTGGCGGATCACCGGACGAAGCCTCGCCACCGTACTGGTGCTGATGTACATGATATGGTCAAGGATTTGAAGGTGGTCTTTGGAAAGGGTCCTGGTGGACAACCTGTTCCGAATGACGCTGATGGACGCGCACCCATGTGGAAGAAGAAATCTATATTTTGGGACCTTCCCTATTGGAAAGACCTAGAGGTCCGCTCCGCAATCGACGTGATGCACGTGACGAAGAATCTTTGTGTGACCCTGCTTGGCTTCTTGGGCGTGTATGGGAAGACAAAAGATACATCTGAGGCACGAGAGGACTAGCAACGTATGCACGGAAAAGACGACATACATCAGGGTCATGCAAGCTACGCTCTTACCAAAGAAGAGAAGGAAATCTTCTTTGAATGTCTGCTCAGTATTAAGGTACCGTTTGGCTTCTCGTCGAATATAAAGGGAATAATAAACATGGCAGAGAAAAAATTCCAGAACCTAAAGTCTCATGACTGCCACGTGATTATGACGCAACTGCTTCCGGTTGCATTGAGGGGGCTTCTACTGGAAAACGTTCGATTAGCCATTGTGAAGCTATGTGCATTTCTCAATGCAATCTCTCAGAAGGTAATCGATCCAGAAATCATACCAAGGTTAGAGAATGATTTGGTGCAATGTCTTGTCAGTTTCGAGTTGGTGTTCCCACCATCCTTCTTCAACATCATGACGTACGTCCTAGTTCACCTATGCGAAGAGATTAACGTTTTGGGTCCTGTATTTCTACACAATATGTTCCCCTTTAAGAGGTTCATGGGAGTCTTAAAGAAATATGTTCATAACCGTGCTAGGCCAGAAGGAAGCATCTCCAAGGGCCGTCAAAATGAGGAGGTCATTGAGTTTTGTATTGACTTTATTCCTGACCTTAAGCCGATTGGTGTTCCTGAATCGCGACATAAGGGCAGACTGGATGGAAAAGGCACGCTAGGAGGGGAACAAATAATATGTATGGACGGACATTCTCTCACTGAAGCACACTACACAGTTCTACAGAATTCCGCCTTGGTGGCTCCGTATATGGATGAACACAAGAATTTGCTACGCTCCAAACACCCGGAGCGGTCTGATGACTGGATTACACGTGAACAAATCAGGAGTTTCGCCAGCTGGTTGCAGACACGTACCATGCATGACACCTCTATTGAAGATGACCTGTACTTGCTGTCCCAGTTACCATCTTCGAATATAATGACTTTCAAAGGGTACGAGATAAATGGTAATACATTTTACACGATTGCCCAAGATAAGAAGAGCACCAACCAAAACAGTGGTGTTCGCTTTGATGCAGAAACCAAGACGGGAAAGGAAACATATTATGGTTATATACAGGACATATGGGAACTTGACTATCGACATGGTTTGAAGGTCCCTTTGTTTCGGTGCAAATGGGTCAATATGACACGAGGCGGGGTAACGGAAGACCCGCAGTATGGAATGACAACAGTGGATCTCAACAATCTTGCGTATGCAGACGAACCATTCGTCCTAGCCAATGATGTGGCACAGGTTTTCTATGTGAAGGACATGTCTACCAAGCCAAGAAAAATAAAAGATAAGGAAGCGAATGCATCGTACGATGAGCCAAAGCGGCACATAGTTCTTTTTGGGAAGAGAAACATCGTGGGAGTGGATGACAAGATAGGCAAGTCAGAAGATTATGAAAAGTTTGATGAAATTGCTCCATTCACAGTGAATATTGACCCGAGCATCCCGTTAAATGATGAAGATTTTCCATGGTTACGACGCAAAGGGACACACGCGAAGAAAAAGTTTCACACCCAAAGATCTGGGATGTGATCGGCTTCACTATCATCACTTTCTTCTATGTTTCACACCCAGAAGGGAATCTCTGTAATAGTTAGGGTAGTTAATTATGTGTTTTGGCATTTGAAACACGAAGAAATTTTATGTGCAAACAAATTCTTTTATGCCTTTACTAATTTTTAAAGTTAAGTTATTCACAAACTAGTGATTCACACTAATTTCAAATAATTCAAAATTTAAACTATTCAAATTTGAAAACTACGAGCACTAATAGAAAGTTTGTAATTTTTTGTACCTAAAGAAAAAATATTCACAAAGAAACTCTAAATACACAAAAAAAAACAATTCAAAAATAAATAAAGCAAAAAAATAAAAAAGCCCGCCTACTAGGCCAAAGCGGCTGGCATACGACTAGAAACCCAACCTGTTGTTGGGCCAGGATGCAGGCCCGCAAAGGCCCAGTAGGCCTACATGGCAGCACAGAACATGTAAGCCCAGTAGGCCTGCTTTGGAGAGGAGCTCGAGAGAGCTACCGCACGGGGGTTTATAAACCAGTGCGGTCGCCCCTCGGCTAGCGAGGTGGGACTAAACTTGCCGCACCGCACCTGCGCCAGCGCACCCCCTTTAGTAGCAGGTCGTGGAACCAACCGGTACTAAAGGGGGGCCCTTTAGTACCGGTTGGAGCCACCACCCGGTACTAAAGGGGGTCGCTTCCCGCCGCTTGGCCTGGCCAAAACAGGCCTTTAGTACCGCTTGGTGGCTCCAACCGGTACTAAAGGCCCCTCCTATATAAACAACACTTACGAAAATTTCAGTTTCTTATCTGCTTCTTCTCCTCTGCACCGTCGCCCGCCGCGCCCCCCGTACGTCTCCATCCCTCGTCGCCGCCCCCGTCGCCGCCCCGTCCCCGTCGTCGCCGCCCCGTCATCCCCGTCCCCGCCGTCCCCGTCGTCACCGCCGCCCTGTCCCGGCCCGTCCCGTGTCGTCCCTGTCATCGCCGCCCCGTACGTCCCCGTCGTCGTCGTCGCCCCGGCCCGTACGTCCCCATCCCCGTCAACGCTGCCCCGTCCCTGTCCCCGTCGTC
>NC_041380.1:412449-418960 GCF_002162155.2 Triticum dicoccoides
TCCCTTCAAGAATGGAGAAAGCCAGCAAAGCCACGTCCAGATCTTACTTTTGTCGACGACAGACAAAAAAGTCTGCTTTGGGATACTCTCATGGAACATTTCACCCTACCAGATCATTTCACAGAAGCAGATGTGCAGAAAGTCAAGGACACTGCTCTTAGGAAGATGGCGGTTGCATTCAAGAACCACAAGAATCATGAATGGGACAAGTACGTCAAGGGAGGAAGGAAGACTCCAGTATTCGAGGGAACACTAGAGAATCAAAGTGCTCATTGGGATGATTTCGTGAAATTCAAGGATTCAGAATTATCTAAGGAACGGTCAAGAATAAACAAGGCCAATGCCGCAAAAAAGGATAAGTTCCATAAGCTGGGGCCAGGCGGCTATGCGGTGGGAATGCCTAAGTGGGATAAGTCTGAGAAAGAGATGCTGGATGCAAGTGTCACTCCAGAAACATTGAGCTGGCCCCCCAGGTGCAGGACTTGGTTCTATGCGCATGGGAGGGAGTTGGACCCGAAGACAGGCAAAGTTTCCAAGAAGGCATGTCTGGACGGAGCCGAAGATAAGCTACTTGTTGCAATAGAAGAGGCTCGATCCGGGTTGTTCGAGCCCAACAGAGAGAACGACGAGCTTACGCGTGCCCTGGGAAATCCTGAACACACGGGAAGAACACGAGGCATGGGCGCTATTCCATGGTATGAGGGGTTTTCGGACTGGAACGCCGACTACAGAACCCGTGCGAGAAAGAAGATTGCGGAGGAGAAGAAGAGGAAGATGGAGGAGGAGCAGAGGAAGCTCGACTATGAACGCCTTCAAGGCCTAGAATCAGCGCACGCGGACTTGGCAATCAAATTCCAGCGGCAGTAGGAGCAGATCGACTCACTTAGCCAGCAAAGGGGGTCTCAGCAGCTGCAGCAGCTAGCGGATGATCCAACATTGGATACCACCGCCCCATCCATGCCGAGAAGCAGCATGGGTTCCGCCCCGTTTGACGCAATGCTGGATAGATACCCCGTGGATGATATCACGGAGAACACTAACTGCGAGCTACACTTCAAAATTAAGAACATATCCTTGAAGGTGGCGGACGGTGTTGCTTATACAAATTCCCCTGATGCAACCTTCCATTGCAACCCGATTCCAGCAGGCTATGCTCGTGTCGTGGTTGATGAGGTGGTGGACCAATATTCGGGGCTAGAGCTTGACATTCCTGGAGGTGACGAGGAGCACACACTCGGAGATGCCAAACATCGTATCATCCTATGGAGAAAGGATTGCATCATCTTTCGAAGGCCACCGACACCGCGTCACCCGACTCCTCGTTGAAGTCCGCCACCAAGTCAGCAGACTCCCGCTCCTCCAAGTCCACCAACGCGTGAGGCCACTCCTCCTCCTCCAAGTCCGGCAAAGTGTCAGGCCACTCCTCCTCCAAGTCCGACACAGCATCAGACGTCCACTCCTCCTCCAAGTCCGGCACAACCTCAGGCCACTACAAGTCTGGCACAGCTTCAGGCCACTCCTCCTCGTCCAACTCAGCCCCGTCAGCCGTCTCCGCCGCCTCAGCAATCGTAGAAGAGACACCCCGCAGCTATGGTGCGTAGCGGTACAAGTCGAGGTCATAGTACAGGAAGTACAGGCGAAGGCAAGCGATATAAATATGGTCCAAACCTCACTACTCGTCTTCCTGAGAGGGCTTACGACAGGACCGAGGAGCAAACCAATGCCATAGTGCGGGCAGAAGTCGACGCCCATTTTGGACCGAAACCGCCACCGCCGCCAAGGGAGAAAGTGCCTGTGGAGGTAGTTGACCACTTCATTTGTATGGCTCAACCACCAGCTCCTAAGCCTGTTGACACAGACTATGAGCGCCACATCAGGAAGTTACATCGACAACGTCTATAGAAGGAGGCGAGCTCGAGCTCGAGCAAACAACAAGCAGCTGTCAAAAATGCGGGAAAACCGTTGCCCAGCTGGGAGAACAGGCGGCGCAATCGATCCCCCCGCTTGTTGTGCCGCCAACAACACGTGACAATACGCGCGCCCAATATTATTGTGGCCAAACAGTTTACGTTCCCGAGGTGGGCGATGTGGTAATAACCCAGGAGCATATAATGCAGGCTGAAACTCTCAAAATCACTGTTGGACAACTCCTCGAGATCGAGGACATGCCTGTGCTTACAGAGGAGGAAATAAAACGGAAATATGCCCGGGGCCAACCTTTGGTCAAGCCAGAAGAGGTCAAGAAGCAACTGGCGAGCAACTTCATGGAGACACGATGATGGAGATCATGGTGTCATGCCGGTGACAAGATGATCATGGAGCCCCAAGATGGAGATCAAAAGAGCTATGTGATATTGGTCATATCATGTCACTATTATTATATGATTGCATGTGATGTTTATCATGTTTTTGCATCTTGTTTACTTAGAACGACAGTAGTAAATAAGATGATCCCTCATAATAATTTCAAGAAAGTGTTCCCCCTAACTGTGCACCGTTGCGACAGTTCGTTGTTTCAAAGCACCACATGATGATCGGGTGTGATAGATTCCAACGTTCACATACAACGGGTGTAAGACATATTTACACATGCAAACACTTAGGTTGACTTGACAAGCCTAGCATGTACAGACATGGCCTCGGAACACAGAAGACCGAAAGGTCGAGCATGAGTCGTATAGAAGATACGATCAACATGAAGATGTTCACCGATGTTGACTAGTCCGTCTCACGTGATGATCGGACACGGCCTAGTTAACTTGGATCATGTTATACTTAGATAACTGGAGGGATGTCTATCTAAGTGGGAGCTCATTGAATAATTTGATTAGATGAACTTAATTATCATGAACTTAGTCTAAAATCTTTACAACATGTATTGTAGATCAAATGGCCAACGTTGTCCTCAACTTCAACGCGTTCCTAGAGAAAACCAAGCTGAAAGACGATGGCAGCAACTATACGGACTGGGTCCGGAACCTGAGGATCATCCTCATAGCTGCCAAGAAAGATTATGTCCTACAAGCACCGCTAGGTGAAGCACCTGCTCTCCCTGCAGAACAAGACGTTATGAACGCTTGGCAGACACGTACCGATGATTACTCCCTCGTTCAGTGCGGCATGCTTTACAGCTTAGAGCCGGGGCTCCAAAAGCGTTTTGAGAGACACGGAGCATATGAGATGTTCGAAGAGCTGAAAATGGTTTTTCAAGCTCATGCCCGGGTCGAGAGATATGAAGTCTCCGACAAGTTCTTCAGCTGTAAGATGGAGGAAAATAGTTCTGTCAGTGAGCACATACTCACTATGTCTGGGTTACATAACCGCTTGACTCAGCTGGGAGTTAATCTCTCGGATGACGCGGTCATTGACAGAATCCTTCAGTCACTTCCACCGAGCTACAAGAGCTTTGTGATGAACTTCAATATGCAGGGGATGGAAAAGACCATTCCTGAAGTATTTGCAATGCTGAAATCAGCAGAGGTAGAAGTCAAAAAGGAACATCAAGTGTTGATGGTGAATAAAACCATTAAGTTCAAGAAGGGAAAGGGTAATAAGAACTTCAAGAAGGACGGCAAGGGAGTTGCCGCGCCCGGTAAGCAAGCTGCCGGGAAGAAGCCAAAGAATGGACCCAAGCCCGAGATTAAGTGTTTTTATTGCAAGGGAAGTGGTCACTGGAAGCGGAACTGCCCCAAATACTTAGCAGACAAGAAGGCTGGCATCACGAAAGGTATACGTGATATACATGTAATTGATGTGTACCTTACCAGTACTCGTAGTAGCTCCTGGGTATTTGATACCGGTGCGGTTGCTCACATTTGTAACTCAAAGCAGGAGCTGCGGAATAAGCGGAGACTGGCGAAGGACGAGGTGACGATGCGCGTCGGGAATGATTCCAAGGTCGATGTGATCGCCATCGGCACGCTACCTCTACATTTACCTACGGGATTAGTTTTAAACCTCAATAATTGTTATTTAGTGCCAGCTTTGAGCATGAACATTGTATCAGGATCTCGTTTAATTCGAGATGGCTACTCATTTAAATCCGAGAATAATGGTTGTTCTATTTATATGAGAGATATGTTTTATGGTCATGCTCCGATGGTGAATGGTTTATTCTTAATGAATCTCGAGCGTAATGCTACACATATTCATAGTGTGAATACCAAAAGATGTAAGGTTGATAATGATAGTCCCACATACTTGTGGCACTGCCGCCTTGGTCACATAGGTGTCAAACGCATGAAGAAGCTCCATGCAGATGGACTTTTAGAGTCTCTTGATTACGAATCATTTGACACGTGCGAACCATGCCTCATGGGTAAAATGACCAAGACTCCATTCTCAGGAACAAGGGAGTGAGCAACCAACTTATTGAAAATCATACATACTGATGTGTGCGGTCCAATGAGTGTTGAGGCTCGCGGTGGCTATCGTTATGTTCTCACCCTCACTGATGACTTGAGTAGATATGGGTATGTCTATTTAATGAAACACAAGTCTGAGACCTTTGAAAAGTTTAAGGAATTTCAGAGTGAGGTTGAGAATCAACGTGACAGGAAAATCAAGTTCTTGCGATCAGATCGTGGAGGAGAATACTTGAGGCACGAGTTTGGCACACACTTAAGAAAATGTGGAATAGTTTCACAACTGACGCTGCCTGGAACACCTCAGCGTAATGGTGTGTCCGAACGTCGTAATCGCACTCTATTAGATATGGTGTGATCTATGATGTCTCTTACCGATTTACCGCTATCATTTTGGGGCTATGCTTTAGAGACGGCCGCATTCACTTTAAATAGGGATCCGTCGAAATCCGTTGAGACGACACCGTATGAATTATGGTTTGGGAAGAAACCTAAGCTGTTGTTTCTAAAAGTTTGGGGATGCGATGCTTATGTCAAGAAACTTCAACCTGAAAAGCTCGAACCCAAGTCAGAAAAATGCGTCTTCATAGGATACCCTAAAGAAACTATTGGGTATACCTTCTACCTCAGATTCGAAGGCAAGATCTTTGTTGCCAAGAATGGATCCTTTCTAGAGAAGGAGTTTCTCTCGAAAGAAGTAAGTGGGAGGAAAGTAGAACTTGATGAAGTATTACCTCTTGAACCGGAAAATGGCGCAACTCAAGAAAATGTTCCTGAGGTGCCTGCACCGACTAGAGAGGAAGTTAATGATGATGATCATGAAACTTCAGATCAAGTTGCTACTGAACTTCGTAGGTCCACAAGGACACGTTTCGCACCAGAGTGGTACGGCAACCCTGTCTTGGAAATCATGTTGTTAGACAACGGTGAACCTTCAAACTATGAAGAAGCGACGGCGGGCCCGGATTTCGACAAATGGATGGAAGCCATGAAATCCGAGATAGGATCCATGTATGAAAACGAAGTATGGACTTTGACTGACTTGCCCGTTGAGCGGCGAGCCATAGAAAATAAATGGATCTTTAAGAAGAAGACAGACGCGGATGGAAATGTGACCATCTATAAAGCTCGGCTTGTCGCTAAGGGTTATCGACAACTTCAAGGGGTTGACTACGATGAGACTTTCTCACCCGTAGCGAAGCTGAAGTCCGTCCAAATCATGTTAGCAATTGCCGCATTCTATGATTATGAGATATGGCAAATGGACGTCAAAACGACATTCCTTAATGGTTTCCTTAAGGAAGAATTGTATATGATGCAGTCGGAAGGTTTTGTCGATCCTAAGAATGCTGACAAGGTGTGCAAGCTCCAACGCTTGATTTATGGGCTGGTGCAAGCATCTCGGAGTTGGAACATTTGCTTTGATGAGATGATCAAAGCGTTTGGGTTTATGCAGACTTATGGAGAAGCCCGCGTTTACAAGAAAGTGAGTGGGAGCTCTGTAGCATTTCTCATATTATATGTAGATGACATACTTTTGATGGGAAATGATATAGAACTTTTGGACAACATTAAGGCCTACTTGAATAAGGGTTTTTCAATGAAGGACCTTGGAGAAGCTTCTTATATATTAGGCATCAAGATCTATAGAGATAGATCAAGACGCCTCATAGGTCTTTCACAAAGCACATACCTTGATAAGATATTGAAGAAGTTCAATATGGATCAGTCTAAGAAGGGGTTCTTGCCTGTGTTGCAAGGTGTGAAATTGAGCTCAGCTCAATGTCCGACCACGGCAGAAGATATAGAAGAGATGAGTGTCATCTCCTATGCCTCAGCCATAGGGTCTATTATGTATGCCATGCTGTGTACCAGACCTGATGTAAACCTTGCCGTAAGTTTGGTAGGTAGGTACAAAAGTAATCCCGGCAAGGAACACTAGACAGCGGTTAAGAATATCCTGAAGTACCTGAAAAGGACTAAGGACATGTTTCTCGTTTATGGAGGTGACGAAGAGCTCGTCGTAAAGGGTTACGTCGATGCTAGCTTCGACACAGATCTGGATGACTCTAAGTCACAAACCGGATACGTGTATATGTTGAATGGTGGAGCAGTAAGCTGGTGCAGCTGCAAGCAGAGCGTCGTGG
>NC_041380.1:420011-421817 GCF_002162155.2 Triticum dicoccoides
GCCTCGGAGGCAGCGCATGAAGCAATTTGGGTGAAGGAGTTCATCACCGACCTAGGAGTCATACCCAATGCGTCGGGGCCGATCAAACTCTTCTGTGACAACACTGGAGCTATTGCACTTGCCAAGGAGCCCAGGTTTCACAAGAAGACCAGGCACATCAAGCGTCGCTTCAACTCCATTCGTGAAAATGTTCAAGATGGAGACATAGATATTTGTAAAGTACATACAGACCTGAATGTCGTAGATCCGTTGACTAAACCTCTCCCTAGGGCAAAACATGATCAACACCAGAACTCTATGGGTGTTCGATTCATCACAATGTAACTAGATTATTGACTCTAGTGCAAGTAGGAGACTGTTGGAAATATGCCCTAGAGGCAATAATAAAAGGATTATTATTATATTTCCTTGTTCATGATAATTGTCTTTTATTCATGCTATAATTGTGTTATCCGGAAATTGTAATACATGTGTGAATACATAGACACCAGCATGTCCCTAGTAAGCCTCTAGTTGACTAGATCGTTGATCAATAGATAGTCATGGTTTCCTGACTATGGACATTGGATGTCATTGATAATGAGATCACATTATTAGGAGAATGATGTGATGGACAAGACCCAATCCTAAACATAGCACAAAGATCGTATAGTTCGTTTGCTAGAGTTTTTCCAATGTCAAGTATCTTTTCCTTAGACCATGAGATCGTGTAACTCCCGGATACCATAGGAGTGCTTTGGATGTACCAAACGTCACAACGTAACTGGGTGACTATAAAGGTATACTACGGGTATCTCCGAAAGTGTCTGTTGGGTTGACACGGATCAAGACTGGGATTTGTCACTTCGTATGACGGAGAGGTATCTTTGGGCCCACTCGGTAATGCATCATCATAATGAGCTCAAAGTGACCAAGTGTCTGGTCACGGGATCATGCATTACGGTACGAGTAAAGTGACTTGCCGGTAACGAGATTGAACGAGGTATTGGGATACCGACGATCGAATCTCGGGCAAGTAACGTACCGATTGACAAAGGGAATTGTATACGGGGTTGCTTGAATCCTCGACATCGTGGTTCATCTGATGAGATCATCGAGGAGCATGTGGGAGCCAACATGGTTATCCAGATCCCGCTGTTGGTTATTGACCGGAGAGCCGTCTCGGTCATGTCTACATGTCTCCCGAACCCGTAGGGTCTACACACTTAAGGTTCGGTGACGCTAGGGTTGTAGAGATATGAATATGCAGTAACCCGAAAGTTGTTCGGAGTCCTGGATGAGATCCCGGACGTCACGAGGAGTTCTGGAATGGTCCAGAGGTGAAGAATTATATATAGGAAGTGCAGTTTCGGCCATCGGGAGAGTTTCGGGGGTCACCGGTATTGTACCGGGATCACCGGAAGGGGCCCGGGGGTCCACCGGGTGGGGCCACCCATCCCGGAGGGCCCCATGGGCTGAAGTGGGGAGGGGAACCAGCCCATAGTGGGCTGATGCGCCCCCTTTGGCCCACCCCATGCGCCTAGGGTTGGGAACCCTAGGGTGGGGCACTAGTAGAAAAAGGGTCAAACGTGAAGCACATTAGTGCCGGTTTGTATTTGAGCCGGCACTAATGTATACATTAGTGCCGGTTCCAATGGCTAGCCGGGCCGCTTTCATTAGTACCGGTTCGTGGCGAACCTTTAGCACCGGTTCGTGCCACGAACCGGTACTAATGAGAGTGGTGACAGGATGTTGTCAGACTGGGGCCCTCCACCCCCTTTAGTACCGATTGGTGGCACGAACCGATACTAAAGGTCGTCCTACATA
>NC_041380.1:421827-423618 GCF_002162155.2 Triticum dicoccoides
GAGTTATTTGTTTGTTGCATTTAAGTGTTGTATGAACTTTATGTATGAACTTGTATTAATTTGGTCTATTCGGTGTTGTGTAATGAAGATGAGCTGGCAATGGATGTACGATGACCGATGATCTCCCCAGTTCATTGAGGGCGTGCATACTTTTCTGCTTGCGGCTGAGGCAAACAAGCGGCCGGATGGTTTTATGCCTTGTCCATGTGCTCGCTGTAAGAATGGTCACAATTACTCTACATCAAGAACCATTCACGTCCACCTGTTTAAGTCCGGTTTCATGCCCCACTATAATGTTTGGACCAAGCATGGAGAAAGAGGGGTTATGATGGAAGACAATGAAGAAGAGGACAACGACAGCTATCCTGGCCATGGGTTCCCTGAATACGATGATACAACAATGGGGGAAGAAGCTGAGTCGGTAATGCGGGAAGAAGCTGAGCCGACAATGCGGGAAGAAGCTGAAGAAGAGGCATCAGATGAGCCCGTTGATGATCTAGGTCGGGCCATTGCCGATGTAAAGAGAAACTGCGCAAGTGATTTGGAGAAGAAGAAGTTGCAGCACATGTTAGAGGATCACAAAAAAATGTTGTACCCGAATTGCGTAGGTGACAAGAAAAAGCTGGGCACCACACTGGAATTGCTGCAATGGAAGGCAGAGAATGGTGTATCTGATAAGGGATTTGGAAAGTTGCTGGTAATGATAAAGGATATGCTTCCAAAGGACAACGAATTGCCCGAGAGTACGTACGAAGCAAAGAAGGCTGTCTGCCCTCTAGGGTTAGAGGTGCAAAAGATACATGCATGCCCTAATTATTGCATCCTCTACCGCGGTGAGTACGAGGATTTGAACGCTTGCCCGGTATGTGGTGCATTGCGCTATAAGATCAGCCGTGATGACCCTGGTGATGTCGAGGGCGAGCGCCCCAGGAAGAAGATTCCTACCAAGGTGATGTGGTATGCTCCTATAATACTACGGTTGAAACGTTTGTTCCAAAACAAAGAGCATGCCAAGGCGATGCGATGGCACAGAGAAGACCGTAAGAAAGACGGAAAGTTGAGAGTACCCGCTGACGGGTCGTAGTGGAGAAAAATCGAAAGAAAGTACGGGAAGGAGTTTGAAGATGACACAAGGAGTGTATGGTTTGGTCTAAGCGCAGATGTTATTAATCCTTTTGGGGAGCAGAGCAGCAACCATAGCACCTGGCCTGTGGCTCTATGTTTGTATAACCTTCCTCCTTGGTTGTGCATAAAGCGAAAGTTCATTATGATGCCAGTGCTCATCCAAGGCCCTAAGCAACCCCACAACGACATTGATGTGTACCTAAGGCCATTAGTTGAAGAACTCTTACAACTGTGGAATGGAACAGGTGTACGTACGTGGGATGAGCACATGGGGGAAGAATTTGACCTAAAGGCGTTGCTGTTCGTGACCATCAATGATTGGCCTGCTCTCAGTAACCTTTCAGGACAGACAAACAAGGGATACCGTGCATGCACGCACTGTTTGGACGATACCGACAGTATATATTTGGCTAATTGTAAGAAGAATGTGTACCTGGGACATCGTCGATTTCTTCCGAGCAGGCATCCTGTAAGAAAGAAAGGCAAGCATTTCAAAGGTGTGGCGGATCACCGGACGAAGCCTCGCCACCGTACTGGTGCTGATGTACATGATATGGTCAAGGATTTGAAGGTGGTCTTTGGAAAGGGTCCTGGTGGACAACCTGTTCCGAATGACGCTGATGGACGCGCACCCATGTGGAAGAAGAAATCTATATTTTGGGACCT
>NC_041380.1:423628-426926 GCF_002162155.2 Triticum dicoccoides
ATTAGGAGAATGATGTGATGGACAAGACCCAATCCTAAACATAGCACAAAGATCGTATAGTTCGTTTGCTAGAGTTTTTCCAATGTCAAGTATCTTTTCCTTAGACCATGAGATCGTGTAACTCCCGGATACCATAGGAGTGCTTTGGATGTACCAAACGTCACAACGTAACTGGGTGACTATAAAGGTATACTACGGGTATCTCCGAAAGTGTCTGTTGGGTTGACACGGATCAAGACTGGGATTTGTCACTTCGTATGACGGAGAGGTATCTTTGGGCCCACTCGGTAATGCATCATCATAATGAGCTCAAAGTGACCAAGTGTCTGGTCACGGGATCATGCATTACGGTACGAGTAAAGTGACTTGCCGGTAACGAGATTGAACGAGGTATTGGGATACCGACGATCGAATCTCGGGCAAGTAACGTACCGATTGACAAAGGGAATTGTATACGGGGTTGCTTGAATCCTCGACATCGTGGTTCATCTGATGAGATCATCGAGGAGCATGTGGGAGCCAACATGGTTATCCAGATCCCGCTGTTGGTTATTGACCGGAGAGCCGTCTCGGTCATGTCTACATGTCTCCCGAACCCGTAGGGTCTACACACTTAAGGTTCGGTGACGCTAGGGTTGTAGAGATATGAATATGCAGTAACCCGAAAGTTGTTCGGAGTCCTGGATGAGATCCCGGACGTCACGAGGAGTTCTGGAATGGTCCAGAGGTGAAGAATTATATATAGGAAGTGCAGTTTCGGCCATCGGGAGAGTTTCGGGGGTCACCGGTATTGTACCGGGATCACCGGAAGGGGCCCGGGGGTCCACCGGGTGGGGCCACCCATCCCGGAGGGCCCCATGGGCTGAAGTGGGGAGGGGAACCAGCCCATAGTGGGCTGATGCGCCCCCTTTGGCCCACCCCATGCGCCTAGGGTTGGGAACCCTAGGGTGGGGCACTAGTAGAAAAAGGGTCAAACGTGAAGCACATTAGTGCCGGTTTGTATTTGAGCCGGCACTAATGTATACATTAGTGCCGGTTCCAATGGCTAGCCGGGCCGCTTTCATTAGTACCGGTTCGTGGCGAACCTTTAGCACCGGTTCGTGCCACGAACCGGTACTAATGAGAGTGGTGACAGGATGTTGTCAGACTGGGGCCCTCCACCCCCTTTAGTACCGATTGGTGGCACGAACCGATACTAAAGGTCGTCCTACATAAACCCTTCACACCCGAGCTCACTCTGTTCTTCCCCTTTCCACTCTCCTCTCTGTTCTTTCCCTCTTCCTCTCGAGCTCATCACACATTTTGCCCAAAATTTGTCAAGATTTGAAGGCCCCCATCCATTCAAATGATCACAAAGGTTAGCAACTTTGTCCTTTCATCTCTCATTGCTAGATTATAGCTCTTGCAATGCTTTATATAGTGATTAATTTGTGAGTTTAGTAATTTGGGAGGATATATATATATATATATATGTGTGTGTGTGTGTGTGTGTGTGTGTGTGTGTGTGTGTGTGTGCTAGTATTTGATTTATATGCAATTTGAGGTCAAAAATAACACTTAGTTTGCATATGTAGGTGTGGTTTACTTAGTGCCATCTAAATCTCCGTCGTAACCACCGTCGATCGCCCGCACCATCCCGTCGCCGGCACCACCTTGTGGTGAGCCTCTTGTTCATGAAATTTTATATAAAAATTGATGTTTGTGTGATTTAGATATATAGTTACTCGTATAATTATCTTACCCGTACGTTGTTTGTTATACATATAGTGCCATGGTTTTGATATCCGTCCCCGTCGGCCCTTGTCCTTGTTATGATTCAGATGTGGTATATATATTCTCTTTTAAAACTAGTTGCATTTCGTGTTTATGACAAATTATGCCCATCAAGTTGACATAGAAATTTTTTCTAGGAGGTATGTGAACCGGAAATTCCAACCGACCCTATTGTCGAGAGGTTAAATTTAGTTGAAAGAGAAAACGAGTACTTGAAAGAAAAATTGAAAAGAATTGAGGGGGAGAAGATGGAATTGGAGTTGCATGTTGCCAATGTCGTCGATGATCACAAGATCAAGATGGAGAAAATGCGCTTGAAGATTAGAAAGATTAGAAAATATGCCATCGATAGTGATGCTTGGTACCATTATGCTGTTGGATCCATTGTTACCTTAGTTGCAATCTTGATCGTATTTGTTGTTGCATTTAAATGCTTTATATAGGGAGTTATTTGTTTGTTGCATTTAAGTGTTGTATGAACTTTATGTATGAACTTGTATTAATTTGGTCTATTCGGTGTTGTGTAATGAAGATGAGCTGGCAATGGATGTACGATGACCGATGATCTCCCCAGTTCATTGAGGGCGTGCATACTTTTCTGCTTGCGGCTGAGGCAAACAAGCGGCCGGATGGTTTTATGCCTTGTCCATGTGCTCGCTGTAAGAATGGTCACAATTACTCTACATCAAGAACCATTCACGTCCACCTGTTTAAGTCCGGTTTCATGCCCCACTATAATGTTTGGACCAAGCATGGAGAAAGAGGGGTTATGATGGAAGACAATGAAGAAGAGGACAACGACAGCTATCCTGGCCATGGGTTCCCTGAATACGATGATACAACAATGGGGGAAGAAGCTGAGTCGGTAATGCGGGAAGAAGCTGAGCCGACAATGCGGGAAGAAGCTGAAGAAGAGGCATCAGATGAGCCCGTTGATGATCTAGGTCGGGCCATTGCCGATGTAAAGAGAAACTGCGCAAGTGATTTGGAGAAGAAGAAGTTGCAGCACATGTTAGAGGATCACAAAAAAATGTTGTACCCGAATTGCGTAGGTGACAAGAAAAAGCTGGGCACCACACTGGAATTGCTGCAATGGAAGGCAGAGAATGGTGTATCTGATAAGGGATTTGGAAAGTTGCTGGTAATGATAAAGGATATGCTTCCAAAGGACAACGAATTGCCCGAGAGTACGTACGAAGCAAAGAAGGCTGTCTGCCCTCTAGGGTTAGAGGTGCAAAAGATACATGCATGCCCTAATTATTGCATCCTCTACCGCGGTGAGTACGAGGATTTGAACGCTTGCCCGGTATGTGGTGCATTGCGCTATAAGATCAGCCGTGATGACCCTGGTGATGTCGAGGGCGAGCGCCCCAGGAAGAAGATTCCTACCAAGGTGATGTGGTATGCTCCTATAATACTACGGTTGAAACGTTTGTTCCAAAACAAAGAGCATGCCAAGGCGATGCGATGGCACAGAGAAGACCGTAAGAAAGACGGAAAGTTGAGAGTACCCGCTGACGGGTCG
>NC_041380.1:431491-435461 GCF_002162155.2 Triticum dicoccoides
TCCCTTCAAGAATGGAGAAAGCCAGCAAAGCCACGTCCAGATCTTACTTTTGTCGACGACAGACAAAAAAGTCTGCTTTGGGATACTCTCATGGAACATTTCACCCTACCAGATCATTTCACAGAAGCAGATGTGCAGAAAGTCAAGGACACTGCTCTTAGGAAGATGGCGGTTGCATTCAAGAACCACAAGAATCATGAATGGGACAAGTACGTCAAGGGAGGAAGGAAGACTCCAGTATTCGAGGGAACACTAGAGAATCAAAGTGCTCATTGGGATGATTTCGTGAAATTCAAGGATTCAGAATTATCTAAGGAACGGTCAAGAATAAACAAGGCCAATGCCGCAAAAAAGGATAAGTTCCATAAGCTGGGGCCAGGCGGCTATGCGGTGGGAATGCCTAAGTGGGATAAGTCTGAGAAAGAGATGCTGGATGCAAGTGTCACTCCAGAAACATTGAGCTGGCCCCCCAGGTGCAGGACTTGGTTCTATGCGCATGGGAGGGAGTTGGACCCGAAGACAGGCAAAGTTTCCAAGAAGGCATGTCTGGACGGAGCCGAAGATAAGCTACTTGTTGCAATAGAAGAGGCTCGATCCGGGTTGTTCGAGCCCAACAGAGAGAACGACGAGCTTACGCGTGCCCTGGGAAATCCTGAACACACGGGAAGAACACGAGGCATGGGCGCTATTCCATGGTATGAGGGGTTTTCGGACTGGAACGCCGACTACAGAACCCGTGCGAGAAAGAAGATTGCGGAGGAGAAGAAGAGGAAGATGGAGGAGGAGCAGAGGAAGCTCGACTATGAACGCCTTCAAGGCCTAGAATCAGCGCACGCGGACTTGGCAATCAAATTCCAGCGGGAGTAGGAGCAGATCGACTCACTTAGCCAGCAAAGGGGGTCTCAGCAGCTGCAGCAGCTAGCGGATGATCCAACATTGGATACCACCGCCCCATCCATGCCGAGAAGCAGCATGGGTTCCGCCCCGTTTGACGCAATGCTGGATAGATACCCCGTGGATGATATCACGGAGAACACTAACTGCGAGCTACACTTCAAAATTAAGAACATATCCTTGAAGGTGGCGGACGGTGTTGCTTATACAAATTCCCCTGATGCAACCTTCCATTGCAACCCGATTCCAGCAGGCTATGCTCGTGTCGTGGTTGATGAGGTGGTGGACCAATATTCGGGGCTAGAGCTTGACATTCCTGGAGGTGACGAGGAGCACACACTCGGAGATGCCAAACATCGTATCATCCTATGGAGAAAGGATTGCATCATCTTTCGAAGGCCACCGACACCGCGTCACCCGACTCCTCGTTGAAGTCCGCCACCGAGTCAGCAGACTCCCGCTCCTCCAAGTCCACCAACGCGTGAGGCCACTCCTCCTCCTCCAAGTCCGGCAAAGTGTCAGGCCACTCCTCCTCCAAGTCCGACAGAGCATCAGACGTCCACTCCTCCTCCAAGTCCGGCACAACCTCAGGCCACTGCAAGTCTGGCACAACTTCAGGCCACTCCTCCTCGTCCAACTCAGCCCCGTCAGCCGTCTCCGCCGCCTCAGCAATCGCAGAAGAGACACCCCGCAGCTATGGTGCGTAGCGGTACAAGTCGAGGTCATAGTACAGGAAGTACAGGCGAAGGCAAGCGATATAAATATGGTCCAAACCTCACTACTCCTCTTCCTGAGAGGGCTTACGACAGGACCGAGGAGCAAACCAATGCCATAGTGCGGGCAGAAGTCGACGCCCATTTTGGACCGAAACCGCCACCGCCGCCAAGGGAGAAAGTGCCTGTGGAGGTAGTTGACCACTTCATTTGTATGGCTCAACCACCAGCTCCTAAGCCTGTTGACACAGACTATGAGCGCCACATCAGGAAGTTACATCGACAACGTCTATAGAAGGAGGCGAGCTCGAGCTCGAGCAAACAACAAGCAGCTGTCAAAAATGCGGGAAAACCGTTGCCCAGCTGGGAGAACAGGCGGCGCAATCGATCCCCCCGCTTGTTGTGCCGCCAACAACACGTGACAATACGCGCGCCCAATATTATTGTGGCCAAACAGTTTACGTTCCCGAGGTGGGCGATGTGGTAATAACCCAGGAGCATATAATGCAGGCTGAAACTCTCAAAATCACTGTTGGACAACTCCTCGAGATCGAGGACATGCCTGTGCTTACAGAGGAGGAAATAAAACGGAAATATGCCCGGGGCCAACCTTTGGTCAAGCCAGAAGAGGTCAAGAAGCTCCCAACGAGAATGTATGAATTACATCAATGGTACATGGACATTACCAAGAGATCCGATCGAGAGTCCCTCATGGTGCAAGTCAAGAAGGATCATTACTACCATGAGAAACCTGTGACCGTTGAGTATTCTGAACTGTTTCAGTTATACAATCAAGACGCACTCGACAAATCTATCATCAGTTGCTATTGTCTGTAAGTGATTTCTTTCTGTAATTTAAGTCTCAAGCTAGCTATAGTGATCCTTTTGATCAATCATTACCTGTAATTATCCTCACTATATTCTTTTCTGTGGTATTATGCAGGATGAAGATGTATGAAATGAGAAAAGGTGGACGCTATGGCATTGGGTTCATTGACCCAAACACCGTTAATGAATACACATGGACAATAAACAAGTATCATGAAAAGCAGGTAGAGGACAGCATGCTAGAGTTCTTGAAGCGCCTCAAATACAATGAAGATATACTACTTCCTTACAACTTCCAGTGAGTCACACTTTCTTGTACTACAAATTCTCTGTTTTTGCCTACTAGCTAGCTACATGTTTTTGCTTACATATGCCCGCTTAATTAAGACATGCAAACGTGTGTGCATGCAGATTTCACTGGATCTTGTGTATCATTAAAGTTGACGCCGGAACAGTTCAAATACTTGACTCACTACTCAAAGCAAATAGTGACTATAACATCTTGTTTGGGATAGTCAATAGGTAATTTCAATCATTATTAACTATATATCTCGACCTATTTAGTTCATCATTTCATTATATGAACTATTTAATAACCCCTTTATTCATTTTCTTTGTCGGCGGGCAGGGCTTGGGCAAGGTTCATCAGCGTCACGGAAGGCGAATGGAAACGACAGCTGAAATGGTTTCGACCCAAGGTAAGTAATTAAGTAGTACTTGCTAGCTAGCTAGCTGCCATATCTTTAATTATCATGCTTGATTAATTATTATCTGATCAAATTAAATTCCATTCTCGTAATAAAGGCCCTGAAGCAGGCGCAGGGGACTGATCTGTGTGCATTCTGCGTTTGCGAGAACATTCGCATGATGGCGTCCGAAAGGAGCAGATCTCAAAGACAGGAATGGGTACGCTTGTCAGAACACTATTCACAATTTTTACACCATTATCGATATCTAGTCACACAACTAATACACATGCATATTGATCTCCTTCTTAACAGTTCAAAGAGGTGCGGGACAAGCTCCTAGAAACGGAGCGCGTAGAAGCACTTCAAGAGGAAATAGCGGGATTTTTGCTCGACCAGGTCATAAATCCGAAGGGAGAATACTATTACCCGCTATCGCCCCCATCGACCAGGTCATGAACCACTTCCAATTGTCATCGTGCTCCGAAGGCACCAATTAGGCTAATGCCACTGGCTCTGAAGGCAACATGCATATGTAGGAGAAATTGTATATAGCTATACATGTGTGTATGTGTGAATTAATATGGTGGTTTGTGAGACATTGATGATATATATATGATTGGTTCTACTAGAAATTCTATATATATATATATATATATATATATATATATATATATATATGCATAACATGTACAATGTGTAGTATCGTAAAATACCAGCAAACAAAAAAGAATTAAAATGGAAAACACAAAATTAAATAAAAAATAAATCATAAAACCAAAAACCCCCCAAACATTTTAGTACCGGTTGGTGTTACCAACCGGTACTAAAGGGCTCCCGGCCCCCGGA